>NC_056739.1:1068962848-1069262848 GCF_019279795.1 Protopterus annectens
GCACAGTTGTCTCATTAATCTTAACAGGAGCTTTAGCCCAAGCAGATTTAAGAACCATCTCTTTATCAAAAGATGATACTATAACTGATCTAGGATAGTTTTTGTTAGAGTTAGTATTAGCTATAGATCTATGTGCTCTTTCGATACCAAAAGAGAATGCTTCTGGTAAGTCTAAAGTTTTAGGGAGCCATGTTGTTAAAAAAGAAGTAATATTGTTACCTTCAATATTTTCTGGCAGTCCAAAAATCCTAATGTTATTGCGCCTATATCTATTTTCCAGGTCATCAAGCTTTGCTTGTAAATGTGTATTTTGTTTCAGCAGAAACTCAGTGTTGATTTCCTCTTCTTGGATTCTATTTTCCATGTCATTCACAGCTTCTTCTATGCCTGTCATCTGGATCTTCTGTTGTTGCAGGTCTATATGTAACAAGTCTATTTGTTTTGTGTTTTTTTTCTATGAAGGTATCTATTTTAGTATCCATTTTATCCATCTTAGCAGTAAGTTGCTGGATTATAGTTATCAGAGACTGAAGTTCTTTCTTGATGCTGGAGTCTTGAGAATTTGTCTTACTGGAACTCATTTCAGACTGATAAACTGACAGGAAAATTTCCAAAGTGATTTCTGACAGGAATATTGTTAAAATTTCCTTTCTTTTTTAGATATAGTTCAAGAACTATATAAAACAAACATATTTAGAAAGAAAATTATTTCAAAAATTATTTTTTTAAGTAATTAATTCCTGTCAGTGTAATGAAATTGGTGGAGCTGAAGAAATCTGCTGCTATCCTGTGTTCATCCTTGGCCACAGGGGGGGGGACCTATCTTGTGATAATGTGGCAGGTAGGTGTAAGAATTCATGAGTGTTAAATGAGCTAATTATCATAAGCATTTCAGCATCAATTTCATACAGTAGGCATTCTAGAACTCCAAAGCTCAGGACTGAGTAACACAGATAAACAAGCTATAGTTCTACTATTTTAACTTGTTTTTGTGTTTATTCTGTGGCCTTTCAAACAACTTTTACTATTACAGATGCAGCTGAGACATACATTTCAAATGTAGGATTTTAGTTGGTGCTTTCCAATCTGGTACCTGGAAAAGCTCCATTTCACAACTTTATGATTATGCCCTTGGTTTTACAATTTTAAACAGAAGAGCAGGTGATTCAAATACATTCCGAGTACTGAATGTGTTAAAACTGGTTATTTTACTTTTTGCATGCAGTTAAAAAGTAGAAAGCAAAAGACTTTTTGCTTTTCTGTGTGTTTTTTGACCCAAGGCTCCAAGTTGCTCTATTGACGTGGGACACAACTAGCACTCAGGAGCTTAGCTGAGGGTCTGCATAAAAGAAGACAGCCAGCTGAGTTATGTGCAGTAGTCAAGGAGAACAAAAGTTGGATAGATTACTGTTATGCCAGTTTTGTAAAAAGGAAATCATTTATTTCATTTAAATTTAGTTTATGCTTTCATCCTCTGTGCTGTCCATTGACATTGAGCATGACTGAGCAGTTGGTATGTACTTCATTTTTTTATTATTTAATTTGTGATGGTAGAAAGAAACTGCTTTGTTTGCATTCGTATACCATACCAGTTATTTGGTGGGAAACGTATAACTTGGGAAGGTTGCTGGAAAACTAAAATGGGTCCATATTTCAGCATCTTAGTGCAAGAATCATAATATCACTTGCATTTTTGCCTTCATTTGCTAAATAGCATATATGAGTTACATAATATGCTTAGCTCTGTCCAGGTTCAATTCTGTTTTCTGTCGAGAGCAAATGTGCAAAACTATCTTGCATTTTTTTTTTGTTTTGTTTTTTTACTGTCTATGAAATAAATACGAATAATAACTACTGAAGCAACACTTTCTGGCTTTGTTATTTTTGGTGCAAAAAATGCACTTTTATTGTCCTTGATTTGTAAATCCTTGTAGAATATTCTTATTTATTTATTTATTTATTGACATTTGTTAACTGGGTTGGTCCTGCTGGGCTTTTGGGCCCTTTTTCAGAGGAGAAAAGCTCCAAAATAGATGATATACAAATACATTACAAGCTTACACAATTGTACAGTCATTAAGTCTAAGATAGTAGATTATACATATATACAAGTTACACAGAGTGCAAATACAGTTGTGTGTGTGGAAATGCATCAGGCTCAGAGGGAAAGCAAACAGTCATACAAGTATAGAGACAAGTACAAATGATTTTTATTTTACACAGGGGGTTCCTGTACAGTCCACCAAACTTAAAATAAAAAATGGAGAAAGGAGCCTATCTTACAGGGAGATATGGTAAAGATAGTAGAGTAAGGCACCAAGGAGAGAGAGGGGGGAATTAGATTGGGTCAAAGCAGGGGCAGGTTTTGGAGTTCCAAAAATGAGTTTTTAATTCATTTTTAAAGTGTGAGAAGTGGGTGATGGAGCGGGTGTGAAGAGGAAGTTTGTTCCAGGCTCGTGCGACAGTGTGTACAGCAACTTGCCTATGTTTTTTTGGGGTTGGTAGATGTCTAGTAGTTTCTTGCTGGAGGTACGGAGGGTTCGAGATGGAGTATAAGGAGAGATCAAGGAAGAGAGGGAAGGGCAGGCTGAAGGTTTGTAGATAATAGAGTGTAATATTTGGAATTGAGATAGCTGCAGTTGTTGGGGGAGTTCTAGCCATTGGAGAGAGTTTAGTGAGATACAGTGATGAGTCTTGTAAGGGGAATTAGTAATAAATGTTGCTATTTTGTGGTATGTTTGTTGTAGTTTGTTTAGGGCTGTGGCCTGAATGTTGGTGAGAACTGGGGTGGCATACAGGATGGAGGGGAGGAGGAGAGCTTGTCCTAGGGTGAGTCTGGAATTCGGGATTAGGAATTTTTTGTTCCAGTAGAGTAGGCCCAATTTCTGATGTGTTTTCTTAATACATTGGAGTATGTGGAGGTTAAATTTTAGTTCATCATCAATGATGACCCCTAAGAGTTTAGTATGGGTGTCTGGTTGGATAATTGTGCTGTTGGAGGATTTGATGGTAAAAGTAGTTTTAAGCTGAGAAAGAGAGCGGGGGAGGAAGATTAGTAGTTTAGTCTTTTTTGGGTTTAGTATGAGTAGGTTGTCTGAAAGCCATATTTCAGTGGATAGAAAGGCTTTTTGTGTTAGGGAGTGGAACTCAGAGATGCTGTTTGAGGTTGAGATAAGTGTAGAATCATCTGCATACTGAATGAGGTTGCATTCTTGGATTATTGAAAATGAGAACAGAGTTCACTTAAGTAATTTTTCCGTTAAGTATTTTGAGCCAAACTAAGAGGTCCTGATATAAACACACACACACACACACACACACACACACACACACACACACACACACACACACACACACACACACACACACACACACACGTGTGTCAAGCAATGTTTTTCATCTGAATAAATGGTAAAAATCTTCACAGTTTTTGCTAGAGATGACCTTAAAGTAATAAGGTCTCATGGCTACAATTATCTATGCTTTTGGATATCTGAAAATGAAAAATGACTTCCTTTTGTCCAGATGTTCTTCGTGTTTCACTGTTGCAGTCATCACCTGTGGGTTATCCCTGCTGTGGTAGCCCTCGGCCAGCCCGAATACCAGAGTCATTGTTTTTGTGCACCGGCTGCTGTCGCCTGTAGTCTGACGTTAGGTTGTCAGTAGTATAAAGCAAGGCAGCCGACATCATTACATCAGTCTTTCTTGCCGTGGAGCCCGTAGCAGAAGCAGTTCACACGAGTGCAGGTCAGTCACTACCAGAAGTCGAATTTCAGTAGAAAACGTCTAAAGCTAAGTACCCCGTCGGGGACCCTTTTTTCTTGCTCTAACCGATGTCCGAAAACTTTAACAATTGTCACACCTGCGGAAAGCAGATCCCACACCGAGACTTTCATTCTTATTGCATCACTTGTTTAGGCCCAGACCATGACGTCCCTCGTTGCCAGTTCTTTGCCCTCTTTAATGCGAGAACCATTCTCCGTCGAGCTCTTTTTATAGATGATTATTTTCATATTCCGTCTTCGAATTCTGATATGGCGTCCGTTAACTAATGTTTATCATAGTACCAGATGTGGCATGTTCAAATGTGGGTGCTGTAGAAATTGCCCTCTTATAAAGGTGTCAAATAGGTTTTGCATTTCTGACACCATTCATTATCTGAAAGGTAGATTTAATTGTGAAAGTGTTGGGGTTGTCTACACCGCCTTATGCCAATACTGTGCTGCTTTTTATATTGGTAAGACTGAGAGACATCTTAAGGAGAGAATTTATGAACACCAATACAGTATTGGCAACAATGCTTTGACTAGACATATCATGGAACATGAGGGACACTCCTTTGAATACATGGTTATTGAGCAGGTAAAAAAAAATAAGAGAGGTGGCCCATAGTAATTAATTTTAGAAAGTAGAAAATTGTATTGGCAGTTGAAACGTAATGCTTCTGCCTATCCAGGTCTCAATGAGTATTGCTCTTTGAAGTGTATTTTAAAGCTAAAAGCATTTCAAAGATGAATAAGTTTTGTTTGGGAGGCATTATTTTACAATTGGTTTATATAAACTATTCTTGTTTAATATTTATAGGTTTATTCATAGTAGTAGTGTACAAATAACATATTTTTATTTATATTTATTTTTTATAAGTATGGGATTGTTTATGATGTCATTATTGCTGATGTCATTTCCTGCTGACATTATTGCTTATTTTATTTCCTTTTGGAATATTTTAAATTGAATGTTTAACTGTTGTCCTGTGTCTGAAGAAGTTGGATTACTTGTTCAAATAAAGCGCTTACATAAACTTTTTGGAAATTACCACTGGCCTTATGTGTTCTTACATCAACCAGAAAGATATGATGGCAGTGCAAAACGCTTTGACTTCCTTCCAACCCCATCTCAGGCCAGGAGTCCTCCTTATAAAAACAGACAACACCACAGTAGTGTGGTACAGCAACAAGCGGGGGGGGGGGGGGCACTCATTCTTACCCCTTATGCAAGTTACTCATGAGTCTGTGGCTTACAGCCACCTCCATGGGGATACACCTAATTGCCCAATACTTACCAGGGATCAACAACACACTGGCAGACCACCTAAGCAGAAACTTACTGGACCCCCATGAATGGCAGCTCCACAGAGAAATCTTTCTGCAAATCATCCAGGAGTGGGGGACCCCAGAGGTGGATCTCTTTGTCTCACACTTCAACCACCAGCTGCACAAGTTTTGTACCAGGGAGTATCACCTCCTATCATGGAAGGTGAATGCCCTAACCTTTCCCCAGAGCTCCCTCTTTGTGTACACATACCCTCCTCTGCCCCTTATTCCCAAGGTTCTGAGCAAAATAAGAGAGGAGAGACCAAAGGCCATCCTCATCGCTCCAGATTGGCCTAGGCAGCATTGGTACCCCTTACTACGCAGTCTGACCTTACAGCCCCCAAAGCTGCTTCCCCTAAGGTCAGACCTATTGACCCAGGAGAGGGGGAAGGTACTGCAACCAGACCTACAGACTCTCAAACTTTCAGCATGGCTTGTACACTAAAAACCAACAAGAAAACACTGTTAAGCAAACAGGTCCTGGACATCATCACAGAGGCCAGAAGGCCCAGCACAAGACAATCTTATGCAGGAAAATGGAAAAGATTTTGCTCCTGGAAACAATCTAAAGGAGACAGTACCTCCCAACCTTCCATCCCTCTCATCCTCGATTACTTAGCAGAGTTGCTCAATAGTGGCTTCTCCTGTATTAAAATCCATGCCTCGGCCATCTCTGCCCATTATGATTCAGACCCACCCCTCATCTCTCATCCTTTGATTAAGCAATTCCTCAGAGGGGCTTCTAATATCAGGCCTCCAAGAAGACCCTCCTACTCCACCCTGGGACCTGAATTATGTGTTGGAGAAACTGACCTTACTTCCATTCGATCCTGCCACTTCAACAGAATTGAAATACCTCTCCTAGAAGACTGCCCTCCTACTAGCTATCACCTCAGCCAGAAGGGTCTCAGAACTTCAAGCTCTCATGGCTGTCAGGCCCTTCATAATTTTCCATGCAGACAGAGTCTCCCTGAGGATTAATCCCTCCTTTATGCCCAAGGTGGTATCTGATGTGACCCTTAACCAGACCATTCACCTTTCCACCTTCTTTCCCAACCCTCAAAACAAGGGGGAAAGAATTCCACACTCACTAGATGTGCACAGACAACTCCGATACTATATGGACCGCACTAAGCCATTCAGAAAAACTGACCAGCTTCTTGTACGTTTTGCCCCAGGAGCAGAGGGAAGCCCATCTCCAAACAAACCATTTCCAAATGGATTTCACACTGTATCCATTTTTTGCTACAGACTACATGGGAAACCCATCCCTAAGTCGATCCGTACCCATTCCACTAGGGCAACCTCCACTTCCACTGCCTTCCTCAGAGGAGTACCTACCAGGGACATATTGGAAGTGGCAACCTGGACCTTTGTCCATACCTTTACAAAGCATTACCACCCACCTCTCTTTTCTAAGTCTAGGGCATGGTTTGCCTCTGCAGTTCTGCAGGGCCTCCTGACCCATACCTATGAATCTACCTATCCTTCGACCCTTTACCTCAGCTTTGGGAATCCTCTCACAGGTGATGACTGCAACAGTGAAACACGAAGAACATAGTACAGTTGTGTACACTTACCGTAAATGTCGATGTTGTATTCACTGTTGCAGTCTTGGTTTCCCTCCCTCCATCTCCCATTTCACATCTTCCCCTAGGGGACACATACTTCCTAAGGTGGCTCTTAGTTCATAGATTTAGTTCATAGATTAATACTAGGCTAACTGCCCTTGTGAACCATTTTAAGCCTAGCCAATTATCCCTTGTGAGACTCAAACCCTGCACCTTGTGTTTGTAAGGCAAATACCGTAAACATTAGGCCACCCGCCACCAGGGCCACTTTTCTCTTTTTCCTTGTGCTTCTGATGGGTTAGGGCAAGAAAAACTGATGTAATGACATCGGCTGCCTTGCTTTATAGTAATAACGACCTGACGTCAGACGACAGGTGACAGCAGCCGGCACACAAAAACATTGACTCTGGTATTCGAGCTGGCCGAGGGTTACCACAGCAGGGATAACCCACAGGTGATGACTGCAACAGTGAATACACTCGACCATCTACATTTATGGTAGGTGTACACAACTGTACTATCTTGCAAATTATGTTAAATGGCTTCTATAAAAAAGGGAGATGTATGGGCAAATTTATTGTGGTATATCTTGAAATCTCTGGAGTGAATGTACATCGTGCATGTGTGTGTATCATGCAAGTGTTTTACAAGTACTGCAATAAAGTCATATAATAACTCTGATTTTATAGTAAGAGTGAGGAAATTGATCTTTAAAAGTGGAAATCCATGCTAAGATAATTACCTCTGTATTCTGCTATCCCAGAAAGATGCTAACAGCTTACTTTAAATTAAGCTGATCTAAACATTTCACACAGAAAACAAACCACTGGGTGATATGTGACACAATTTTCATTTGACTTTCTTACTGTTTTTTTTTTTCACTTTTTGTTTCAATTTATGCTTGACGTTTAGGAAGTATAAGTTTTTTTTTTCCAGGAATGAGGAAGAAATGTTAATACGCACTGTATGTATTTCAAGTTTAGTCACTATTGCTTTATTAGTTGTGTCATATGCTGCGAGGACGAAAAGGTACTCTGCATATTCAGGCTGACTCCAGTCTTCCTCAGGTAGTTGAGACCGAATGCCACAACTCTAGATACCATAACCCGGTGTTTAATGTAAGCATTTAATGATGAGCTTCAGGACAGCATTGTACATAAAATAGACCACCTCAGCATTCTCAGTGGATCCTTGTTTTCCACGATTTGTGTCTCACTGAAGTGATTTAACTTCTTGTCCGTGGTATTAATGAATATGCCCAAGACCTCGGCTTTGGTGACACTGGCCTATTTACTCCACAGTGGAGATCCCAATGTATAATATGTACTCAAATGACAATGCTTCCATGGGTTAAGACCCACCACATGTTGATAAAAGCTGCTTGTAGTTAGGCATAGTGTGACTAATTCCCAGGAATTCTAGCTGCAGGGGGGTGACTTTCTTTCTAATCACAGGTGCTGATATTCAAACCCTACTGCTGTTGGCATAATTTATACATGTGTTAAGCTGCTGTTGGTTAAGGTACAGGGTTATTCTGCATATACTTTCCATCATTTTGTCACTTCTGTTTTTTAAAGTCATGTTTCTGAGTTGTGGTAACCCTCAAGCCTATTAGAAGTGAGAAGGGTTATGCTGCTAAGTATGTGATTTAATACTAATTAGCTGCCCTGATTTTCAGACTTATGTACCTACTTTTTAAGAGCTTTAGTCCACATTTTCAATGACTGCATTTTGAGATATTGAGAGTTATGAGCTGAGATGTTCAGAAATTGCCTTTTTTTCCCAACTGTCAAGGTCGTCTTTTACTTCTGTCTGAAAGGCAAAAGGAAAAAACAGCAGACTACATGAGGGGTCTCAAACCACTGGCCCATGGGACAGATACGGACCCAGAATATGATAGAACTGGCCTGCATGCATTTTTAAAATTAAGAATGTAATCCCAGCCTGTTGTATAGTACTGGAGTCGTATCACTTTAAAAGTGAATTTTGGACTTCCTGATTAATAGTGCTGTCATCCGCATGTATGCTTGCACATTCAAGAAGTTAAAAACAAGACCCATACTTGTAATCACATTGCAGCTTTGGCATTTAGTGTTTAAGTATAGAAACTCAGGCAAATAAGCAAGCGTGTGTGTGTGTGTGTGTGTGTGTGTGTGTGTGTGTGTGTGTGTGTGTGTGTGTGTGTGAGAGAGAGAGAGAGGACTGCAGTTTTTAAAAATGGAAGACATTTGAGTTTTAGACTTCATCATCTTTAGATAATGCTTGTGATCTAAGCATGTTGTTCCCTGCAAGAAAGTAAATTGTGTGTGTATGCTGAGTTTCGTACTTCAACTTCTTTACAAAATGTTTGCTATCTAAGTTTATTATTTACCTCAGTTGAGAGTATGTATGACTTTGGTGGTGGAGTTAATGTGTATGAGTTTCTAATTATGCATATGTTGTTAACTTTTTCTTTTTTGAACCAGGCAGTTCACAAGGGCAGTATTACTGTTTGTTACTTTGTGTATCTTGATTATTTTTGTGACTTCTTATTTTGGCCCTTGACTCAGTGGACTCCAGCTCATCCGGGCTCATCCAGTAAACAAGCTTTCTGAGTTTGAGATCACTGCTCTACACCTAACTTTTCTGCTAAGTATGAAACTCAAATATCCATCATTACTTAGTGACTGCACTCCCCTCAAACATTCACTCAGTCTGCTTTCTACACACCACAAAATGTTTCAGTTAGCAAAATAATAATTTCCAGCTGATCAAGAAACATTTGCTTATCTTTAAATAATGCAAAATCATAGAGATATTAATTCAAAATGGAATCCTGTCAGCCATCTTGAAGTTTATGAAGAATTACATTTCTCCTGCAATTTCCCCTAAACTTCATTCATTGTCAACATTAATTCGATTCAGTAAACAGTATTGGCAATAGTGGCTAATGGGTGACATTGTATTTCAGTCATATCCCTCAGGAGCATAGTATCAGTGTACAGGTGCTTAATTTAACAGAAAAGAACAAAAGTAATATTAAATAAACTAATAATTATAGCAATCAACCAAATATTTGTGTGAGTGACATAATACACTATTGTGGATTTCTAAGAGGGATGATGTCCTTAGAAAAGTGTTAGTTTCATCCCACCAGGTAATATTTAACTCTTCAATTACTTTGCTGATTTAAAGTGACAATGATATCGCTTTCATTTTGATCATATACAGTGGATATGAAAAGTGTACACACCCCTGTTAAAATGCAAGGTTTTTGTGATATAAAAAATGAGACCATAATAAATCATTTCAAAACTTTTCCCACCTTTAATGTGACCTATAACCTGTACAATTCAATTGAAAACAAACAAATGTGTTAGGGGAAAAATGTAAAAAATAAACGTACGATAAACTGGTTGCATAAGTGTGCACACCGTTAAACTAATACTTTGTTGAAGCACCTTTTCATTTAATTACAGTATTCAGTCTTCTTAGGTACACACCCGGCATCAATTAAAGAGATTCTGATTAACCCCAAATAAAGTTCAGCTGTCCTAGTAGGATTTTCCTAACATTTACTCAGTTGTCTGCTACAGCAAAAGCCATGGTTCGCAAAGAGCTTACAAAGCATCACAAAGGGATCTCATTGTTAAAAGGTATCAGTCAGGAGAAGGGTACAAAAACATTTCACCAGCATTGGCTATACCATGGAACACTGTGAAGACAGTCATCAAAAAGTGGAGAAAATATGGGACAACAGTGACATTGCAAAGAACTGGACGTCCCTCCAAAATTGATAAAAAAGACAAGACAAAAACTGGTCAGGGAGGCTGCCAAGAGACCTACAGCAACACTGAAGGAGCTGCAGGAATTTCTGGCAAGTACTGGTTTGTGTACTATATGTGGTAACAACCTCCCATATTCTCCATATGTCTGGCCTATGGAGTAGGATTGCAATACGGAAGCCTTTTCTTTCACAGAAAAACATCCAGGCCCAGCTAAAATTTGCAAGACAATACATCGTCTCCCAAGAACATGTGGGAAAATGTGTTATGGTCTGATGAGACCAAGGTTGAACTTTTCGGGCACAGTTCCAAAAGGTACATTTGGCGCATAAACAACACTTTGCATCACCAAATGAACACCATCCCCACGGTGAAGCATGATGGTGGCAGTATCATGCTTTGGGGTTGCTTTTCTTCAGCTGGAACTGGGGCTTTAGTCAAGCTGGAAGGAATTATGAACAGTTCCAAATACCAGTCACTTTTGGCCCAAAGCCTTCAGTCGTCTGCTAGAAAACTGAAGATGAAAAGGAATTTCACTTTTCAACACGACAATGACCTCAAGCATACATCCAAATCAACAAAAGAATGGCTTCACCAGAAGAAAATTAAAGTTTTGGAATGGCCCAGCCAGAGCCCAGACCTAAATCCAATAGAAAATCTGTGGGTGACCTGAAGAGGGCTGTGCACAAGAGATGCCCTCAGAATCTGACAGATTTGGAATGCTTTTGCAAGGAAGAGTGGGCAAATATTGCCAAAAGTCAAGTTTTGCCATGCTGATAGACTCCTACCCAAGAAGAGTGAATGCTTTAATTCAAACAAAAGGTGCTTCAACAAAGTATTAGTTTAAAGGTGTGCACACACAACAAAGCATTAGTTTAAGGGTGTGCACACTTATGCAACCAACTTATTGTACGTTTTTTTTATTTTTTATCCTAACAGATTTGTTTGTTTCTCAATTGAATTGTACAGATTGTAGGTCACATTAAAAGTGGGAAAAGTTTTGAAATTATTTATTGTGGTGTCATTTTTTATATCACAAAAACCTGGCATTTAAACAGGGGTGTGTACACTTTTTATATCCACTGTATACAGTTACACTTTTGCAACATTGTAAATCATCTATTATGTCATAAATCTCTTTACCTAGCTGCCAAACAGGAGCAAATAAGTCCTGGGCACTATAATTAGTAGACAACTATAATTAATTTCATGAAATAAATCTGCTATGTTAAAGTTTGATACTTACCTAGTTTATCTGGGCTCCAGATTCAGCGATGTCTGATTAGTACAGTACAATCCAGGTTCATTAAACTCGGAAATCTTGTCACCAAAGGAAGTATATGAAACAACTTGTTTCTAATAGATAACTAAATATGTCCCATATTTTCTAGATGACTATCTCTTTGAATGCAAAGGTATGAAGATGCCATTCATGTCACTCCTGTTTCCAATACTTTGCATTCAATTTGTAGGTAGTTTTACTACTACTTGTCTTAGTATATCCCTAATGATACTGGAAAAGGAACTCTTACTTATTTCATGTTTACATTTGCATGCCTAAATGATTTAAGTGGTAATTATGCCAGTTCTCTTTAGCAGCACACTCATCACTGAGTCTTATTTGTGCACAGAGGTCTCTATTTTTTTTTCTTCAGCTTTCTCTTTATGTCTCATAACTAGTAAATTTTCTTTGTAATATTTCCCCTTAAAATGATCTGGAAAAATAAATAATCATAAATCACTTAGATGCAAGTTTGTCTTACAAATGTGTAATTAATTATCCAATGTCTCTTGAAATTTTGGAAAAAATAACTGTTCTTGGAAAACTTCACAAGTATGTTCAGATGTTTAACATATCTTTTACACACATGCAGTTATGAAAAATTATTCATCTGTCAGTTTTGCTTTCAGTGGACATGCAATAAATAATTCCAAAAATAATTCTAACTGATAATACGTTTAACTCATTTGAAAATGTATCATGAATTACCAATGCTTATTGGATACCAGTCTTTATAAAATGGGTTTCTTACAGTTGTTCATAAATTTTTACTGTTCAAATTCCTTGTGAAACTTAAGTTAACTTGTCCTTTGTGAACTGTCCAAAAATGCATTAAATGCTTATCATTAGTAGTTTCCATGTGTATTAGCTTTTAAAATAAGACATTCTTTGTCATTTTAGCAGTTGTTGTTTAGCCAAGAAGTCAAACCTAGAATTTTTTTATTAGCATTTACTTAGCTATTGCTGTTAACATATAAAGTACTTTGTAATTTTTCTGTGTTTTAGAAGTACAACAGCTTATCTTGCTGTAAGTAGTTATATATTAACTTTAGCCAAAAAATGTCCTTTCATTGTAACCATCTGATGTTCATCGTGTTACACTGCTGCAGTCATCACACTTGGGTTATCCTGCCGTCAGGCGGTCCTGCAGTCGGCCAGAGTTCCAAAGTCTTGGTCCAGCGTCGGTTGCTGTCGCTTCTTCCCTGAAGTCAGTGCGCCAGGGGTATATAAGAGGCATCCAATGCCATTTTCTCCAGTCTTTCTTGCCACGCGGTGCCCGAAGCAGAAGCAGTTCGCAAGTGCAGGTCAGCCAACTCCTGAGATTTTCAAATCGAATTTCAGACCGAAGTCTTCAATAAAGCTAAGTACCCTGTTGGGGAACCTTTTCTTGCCTCAGTCCGATGTCAGAAAAAGTTAACGATTGCATTTCTTGTGGGAAGCAAATACCTCATAAGGACTTTCATTCTTATTGTATTCTTTGCCTAGGCCCAGACCATGACGTCACAGGTTGTTGGTTTTGTGCTAGGTTTAACAAACGAACTATAAAACGTCGGTTTGATTTCGCCCGACATTATTTTGGTAGGAAATTTAATTATACCATGCTGTCGGAGCAACTGACGACCGGAATGCATAAAAAATGCAAAGATAAGGACAGGCAGCTGAGACCCAAACCACATTCCGAGGCCTCTGCTAGGCCAGTCGCCGGTTCTCCGGTTTTCAGTGAGGTGCCTTTGCAGCCCCTGACGACTGCTGATTCAGAACCCCAGGCGGCATCCGATTCCCAAGAGGAGATTGCTAGGCCTCCACAACCTTTATCTTTAGGCCCTTCCGACTCCATGGCTGAAGGAGATTCCGGTGCAGTGGAAACGCCTTCAGTTGCAGAAGGTGTCTTCAGACCGACTACACTCACTATTAAATCCTATGCAAAGCTGAAAACTCCTTTTAAAGCAAAGAAGACTGTACAGCAGTCTCCAGTACAAGGCCCCATGCCTAAGAAACAGATGCTTAAGATGGCTGAAGACTTAATTACCCTAATCAGGGGTTCCCATCCCCCTCCTGATAAAAGGCCTAGACAGGAGGAGGACTATGCTTCCTCTGACCAGGTTTCAGTTTCCTCAGATTCTTCTGAGGAACAGGAATATTCTTTTCCCCCCTTATGAAGACTCTGATGCTGAAGAGTCTATTCCTTCAGCATCTCCCCCAGAAGACTACTCTTTTGGGGAAACTTTACATGCCATGAGGGAACATTTCCACTGGGAAGGCCAGGATTATTCTGATTCTAAGAAAAGGCTCCGAGAGTTCCTTTTATTACCCCAGCACAGACCACTTGCTATTCCAACAGTGTTAGACATTGTGGATGATGTTTATTCAGAATCTAGCCTTAACCCAGATTCACTACCTCCTGCACTAGCCAAACCAGACCAATACTGCAGAGTCCCTGACTCACACAAATTCCTATATAAAAGCCCTGTTGCTGACCCAGAAACCATTTCCCAGGGTCCCAAAGGGGTTAAGGCCTCTATTGCTAAAAATCCTGTACCCTCTGAAAGGGATTCTAGAGCACTAGACAGATGGGGAAAGAAAATATATACCTCAGCTACTCTAGCTATGAGGACCTTAAATTGCCAGTTTCACATGCTGAAATATCAACAATATTTGATGTCTCAATTAAAACAAAAAATGATCACACATACAGAGTAGTCTGATTACAAGGAAATGCAAGATTTGTTGCATACAGCTGAACAAGTGGGAAAACATACTTTGCAATGTGGATTTGATTCATTGGAAGCTTCTTGTAGAGCAGCAGTGACAGGGTCTGTCATACGTAGGCATGCTTGGTTAAAAGAACAAACTTTACCTGATCATGTAAAAGCAAAGTTATTGGATGCAACTTTACAGCAGGATGTTTTATTTGGTGTAAAAGCAGAAGAGGTTTTAAAGAAAGTGGAGGATAAGGCAAAATCTATGCAGACGGGCAAGGATTTTTTTACAGGTTCAACCGCCTCGTTTCAGCAGAAATTGGCCAACCAAAAACTGGTCCAGACCACAGAGGGGCAAATACAGACGCCCAAGGGGCAGAGGTCAGTCACAAGGCTCTTACAAGCCTCGACAATGGGGTGCCACAACCCAGAAAGGAGGAGAAGACAGGTCTCAAACTACCAGAAGACAAACACAATGACTTACCCCTCAGACTGCCAAGCAAATCCCTCTTGGCAGCTCCCTTGGGAGGAAAGCTAGCACTTTTTACAGACAACTGGCGCATCATCACAAAAGACAAATGGGTCCTAAATATTGTATCTCAAGGATACAGATTCCACTTTCACACTTTACCAAGGATAAAAGGAATGCCAAACCTGCTACCAAATCAATGGGCAGAGGCTCAAAAACAAATTACAGCTCTTATGGACATGAGAGCCATTCAACAGGTTCCTACACAGGAGCAGGGACAAGGATTTTACTCAAGACTCTTTCTAGTTCCCTGAAAGGACAAAGCTTGGAGACACATTCTGGACCTCTCAATTCTAAACACATATCTCGAAGTACCCAAATTCAAGATGCTAACACTACAGCAACTTCTTCCCATGCTGGGCAAGAAGGCTTGGCTAGTAACGTTGGACCTCAAGGAGGCATACCTGCATGTCCCTATCAGACAAAATTGCAGAAGATACCTCCGATTTATAACAGGTTCAACCCATTACCAATTCTCTGCACTGCCCTTTGGCTTATCTACTGCGCCCAGGGTCTTCACAAAATGTCTGGCACCAGTAATTGCATACTGCAGACAAAGAGGAATTCAAATATATCCATACCTGGACGACTGCCTTATTCAAGCAGAAAGCAAGGACATTCTTTTAAAGCATCTGACGTTTGTCAAAAACCTATTAAGTTGCCTAGGGTACACAGTAAACGAAAATAAGTCAAAACTAGTGCCCTCACAAGACATAATATTCCTGGGTGCCAGCTTAAATACAACGGCCCAGATGGCTTATCTCATGCCAGACAAGCAAGGACAACTGACTCAATACTTCAAAATGATGGCAACAAAGACCCAACTCCCTGCAAGAAAAATTCTGCAGGCCTTGGGATTCATGGCATCTTGCATACTACTAATACCATATGCAAAACTGCATATGAGGAAATTACAATGGTACCTGAAAAGCGTATGGACTCAACACAGCCACAGCTTGGAAACGATAATTCCACTCATTCCCTGCCTTCAACAGGAGTTTCTATGGTGGGCTCAGGCATGTCACCTCAACAAGGGTCAGCCTTTTACCTTACCCATAGCCAAGCAAACTATAACAACGGATGCATCGGATTATGCCTGGGGAGCACACATGGCGGGACAGTGTATTCAGGGCAAATGGTCTGCAGATCAAAGGCATCTACATATCAATCAAAAAGAGATGCTAGCTGTACAAAATGCTCTAACATCTTTCGAGGACCTCCTACATCCAGGACAACTGCTAATAGACGGACAACACCACAGTGATGTAGTACATAAACAAGCAAGGGAGCACACATTCCTACCCCGTAAGCAGGCAAGCAATGACCTTGTGGAACACAGCACTGACCTACCAAGTTCAACTACAAGCACAATTCCTGCCAGGAAAGAAAAACACATTGGCAGATGATCTAAGCAGAAACATCATAGATCCTCACAAGTGGAAACTAGATCCACAAGTATTCGCAATGATAACTCAAAAATGGGGGAGTCCAGACATAGATCTGTTCGCCTCCCCCCAAAACTACCAACTACGGAAATTTTGCAAAAGGACATACCACACACTAGCTTGGAAAGTGGACACCCTCTCATTCAGTTGGAAAACATTAACAGTGTATGCCTTTCCTCCACTGCCTCTTCTGGCAAAGTTGCTGCTGAAAGCCAGATTAGAGAGGCCACAAATGATACTCATTGCTCCAGACTGGCCACGCCAACACTTGTATCCAATACTAAGGAACATGGCTCAAGGCCCACCATGGATTTTACCTCAAATTCCTCACCTGCTCACTCAGCAAAACAATCAGATTCTACATAGCCAGCTCAAGACTTTAAATCTGGCTGCATGGCAAATTACCTAAACAACCAGTCAACAATTCTGTCTAAAGCTGTTATGGATGTCATTCTGGAGGCCAGGAGGCCCAGCACCAAGAAAGCCTATTCAGACAAATGGAAAAGATTCTGCGCCTGGAACGAATCCCCTTGTCCCAAATATTCCTCAGATTCTACAATATTTAACTGAGATGTTGCACAAAGGACTTTCCTTTTCATCTATTAAGATCCACGCCTCAGCTATTTCAGCTCAATACAACACGGATCCTCCTGTATTTTCACATCCATTACTAAGACAGTACCTCAGAGGGGCTAGGAACATAAGACCTCCCCGGAGAGCACCAACACCAACTTGGGATCTCAACTTTGTTTTGAAAAAACTTAAACTACCGCCCTTTGAACCAGCCTTTACAGCTGATTTACAGTTTCTATCATGGAAAACTGCCCTGCTGCTAGCAATAACTTCAGCACAAAGAGTCTCAGAGCTACAGGCCCTAATGGCAGTGGAGCCTTTCATCATTTTTCATCAAGACAGAGTCGGTTTAAGAACTAACCCTTCCTTTATGCCAAAGGTGGTATCCAGTGTGGCCCTAAACCAAACCATTTATTTGCCCACCTTTTATCCAAACCCCCAGAACAAAGGGGAAAGGCTCCTACACTCTTTGGATATTCACAGGCAATTATGTTATTACTTAGATAAAACTAAGGCTTTCAGAAAATCTGACCAGCTCTTTGCATATGCTGCAGGATCACAAGGAAAGGCTATCTCAAAACAGACCATTTCAAAATGGATAGGACATTGTATCCGATGTTCATCGTGCATACAGCTGCAGTCATAACAGATGGGTTCTCCTGCCATGAGGCGGGTCCTCGGTCAGCCGAATTCCAAAGTCTAGGTCCGGCGTCGGTTGTCGTCGCTTCTTCCCTGACGTCAGTGCGACAGGGGTATAAAAGTACCAGCCAACGCCATTTTCTTCAGTCTTTCTTGCCGCGCGGTGCCCGAAGCAGAAGCAGTTCGCAAGTGCTGGTCGGCCAGCTCCTGAGATTACGAATATTTTGCAACTGAAGTCTTCTTGAAAGCTAAGTACCCCTTTGGGGAAACTTTTCTTGCGTCAGACCGATGTCAGACAAAGTTAATAATTGCATTTCATGTGGGAAGCAAGTACCGCATAAGGATTTTCATTCCCTCTGCATTCCTTGCTTAGGCCCAGACCACGACGTCTCGGCCTGCCGTTTTTGTGCTACATTCAACAGACGAACCATTAAGCGTCGGGCGGAGTTCGCCCAACACTATTTTGGCAAAAAATTTAATTACATTATGTCGTCGGATACTCCAATTCCAGTTTTGAGTAAAAGACGCAAAGATAAGGACCGACATACGAGGTCCGCGGCTTATACCGACACAACGCCAAAGCCGACTACAGGTGGTCCGGTTCTCAGTGAGGCGCCTACACAGCCCCTGACTACCGACGACACTTCATTGGCGGTATCTACTGTACCCGAGGTCGCAGGCTCTTCGGCCCACACCCCGACTACCGATACCGAAGCCACTCTTGGTGGTGAAACACAGAGTTTAGACAGGTCTGCCACCTCTCAAGGTGTCTTCAGGCCTTCCTCTTCGTTTTCCATCAAGGCTTTCACTAAGTCTAAAGCAGCCATGCATTCTAAGAGACAAGCTCCACAGGGCCCTTCTCAAGGCCCCATGCCTAAAAAGCAGATGCTCAAAATGGCTGAGGATTTGATTACTCTTATCAGGGGTTCTCAACCCCCCCCCCCCGGACAAAAGGCCCAGAGTGGAGGAAGAATCCCCGTCCTCAGACCAGGCCTCCATTATTTCAGAGCATTCTGATGACCAGGAACATTCATACTCCCCTTTTGAAGATTCTAATGCAGAGGAGTCCATTCCCTCTGTCTCCCCTCTTGAGGATTACTCTTTTGGGGAAACCTTGCATACCTTGAGGGAACACTTCCACTGGGAAGGCCAAGAGTACTCAGACTCCAAGAAAAGGCTTAGGGATTTTCTCTTGCTCCCTCAGCACAGGCCTCTGGCTATACCTCCTGTCTTAGACATTCTTGATGATGTTTATTCGGAGGCCTGCCTTAACCCAGACTCTTTCCCTCCAGCCCCAGTCAAGCCTGACAGGTATTACCGGGTTCCTGACTCACACCAATTCCTATACAAAAGCCATGCGGCTGACCCAGAAACTATCTCACAGGGTCCCAAGGGAATTAAGGCCTCCACTGCTAAAAATCCATTACCTTCAGAGAGAGATTCCAGAGCTTTAGAAAGGTGGGGTAAAAAGGTATACACCTCGGCCACCTTAACCATGAGGGCATTAAACTGCCAGTTCCATATGTTAAAGTACCAACAGTTTCTGTTATCACAGTTGAGAAGCAAAATGTCACAACCTGAACAACCAGACTTGAAGGAGTTGCAGGATTTGATGCATAGTGCAGAACAAGTGGGTAAACATACCTTGCCATGTGGTTTTGATGCTTTAGAGGCCTCATGTAGAGCTGCTGTTACAGGATCAGTCATACGTAGACATGCCTGGCTGAAAGAGCAAACCTTACCAGATCCTGTCAAAGCTAAATTACTAGATGCCCCTCTGCAAAAAGTATTATTTGGTGTTAAAGCTGAGGAGGTATTAAAGAAAATGGAGGAAAAGGCTAAATCAATGCAAACAGTGAAAGATTTCTTACAGGTACAACCTCCACGTTTCAGTAGAAATTGGCCTTCCAAAAATTGGTCCTTTCCAGCCACGGACAGACCCCAAAGAGGTAGATACAGGCGCCCGAGGGGCAAAGGGCAATCTCAAGGATCGTTTAGAGGCAGACAATGGCAAGCTCCTACACAAAGAGGTGGTGAGGATAGTTCACAGCCATTCAGAAAGCAGACCCAATGACTTTTCCCTTTGCATGCCAAGCAAGGCTCAAATGGCAGCACCTTTAGGCGGAAAACTGGCATTATTTTCGAAAAATTGGCATATTGTCACAAAAGACAAATGGATCCTGGACATTATAAACAGAGGCTACAGATTCCATTTTCACACCCTTCCAAAAATGAGAGGCATACCAAACCTGCCACACAATCAAAGGGCAGAGGCACAAAAACAGATTTCAGATCTCATGGGCATGAAAGCTATTCAAGAGGTACCCACACAAGAACAAGGTCAAGGTTTTTACTCCAGATGGTACCAAGGAAGGGAAAAGATTGGAGACCTATTTTGGACCTATCCATCCTAAACACATTTTTACTCGTGCCAAAATTCAAGATGCTCACATTACAGCAGCTTCTTCCCATGCTGGGCAAGGAGTCTTGGCTGGTAACATTGGACCTCAAGGAGGCATACCTGCATGTCCCAATCAGACAAGATTGCAGAAGATACCTCAGATTTCTTGCAGGTTCAACCCATTATCAATTCTCTGCATTGCCCTTTGGCTTATCTACTACGCCCAGAGTATTCACTAAATGCCTGGCATCTGTAATTGACTACTGCAGACTTCAAGGGATACAAATATACCCATATTTGGACGACTGCCTGATCCAAGCGGACAGCAAGCATATACTTCTGAAACATCTGGCTTTTGTAATAATGTTGTTGAATTCTCTGGGATACACAGTCAACAAAAAGAAATCAAGGCTGATACCCTCTCAAACAATAATTTTCCTGGGTGCCAACTTGGACACAAACACCCAGATGGCCTACCTCACGCCAGAGAAACAAGGGCAACTAACTCAATACTTCAGAAAATTAGCAAATTTCACCAGGCTGACTGCAAGGAAAATCCTGCAGGCTCTGGTATTCATGGCATCTTGCATCCTACTAATCCCATGTGCAAAGCTGCATATGAGGAAACTTCAATGGTACCTGAAAAACCTATGGTCTCAACACAGCCACAGTTTGGAAACAATAATACCACTGATTCCATGTCTTCAAAAGGAATTTCTGTGGTGGGCTCAAGCATGCCAAAGAAACACAGGTCTCCCATTCTGCAAACCTCAAGCAAATCAAGTCATCACAACAGACGCCTCGGACTACGCCTGGGGGGCGCACATGACAGATCGGTGCATTCAGGGCAAATGGTCCCAAAAAGAAAAGCACCTACACATCAAACAAAAGGAAATGCTAGCAGTAATAAATGATATTATGGCTTTCAAAGACCTTCTGCATCCAGGTCAGCTATTGATAAGGACAGACAACACCACAGTAATGTGGTACATAAACAGGCAGGAACCCATTCATACCCCCTGTGCAGGCTGGCCATGTCTCTTTGGAGCATGGCTTTGGAATTACAAATCAAGCTTCAAGCACAGTACTTGCCAGGCAAGGAAAACACGCTGGCAGACAACCTAAGCAGAAATATGACAGATCCACATGAATGGAAGTTGCATCCTCAAGTTTTTACAGAGATAATTCAAGCATGGGGAAGGCCAGACATAGATCTCTTTGCCTCCCACAAAAATCGCCAATTGGCAAAATTCTGCTCAAGGACCTTTCATCCACAGGCCTGGAGAGTGGACGCACTCTCTTTCAGTTGGACAACAATGACAGTTTATGCCTTTCCACCTCTTCCTCTGCTGCCCAAAGTTCTATTAAAAACCAGAGCAGACAGACCAAAGATGATTCTCATTGCTCCAGACTGGCCAAGACAACACTGGTACCCACTCCTGAGAAGCCTGACGCATTCCCCACCATGGATCCTACCTCTAATGCCTCTTCTGACTCAGCACAGCTTCAAAACTCTTCACAGTCAGCTGAAAACACTCAATCTGGCCGCATGGAAGATTCCTTAACTTCACCACAGACCCTACTCTCCAAGGAGGTGCAGGATGTCATTTTGGAGGCCAGAAGGCCTTCTACTAGAAAAGCTTACTCCGCAAAATGGAAACAGTTTTGTGCCTCGAATGAGAAAAAGGGCCAGAATCCTGGAATACTGAATTTACCTCAGATATTACAGTATCTAGCTGAGATGCTAAGCAGTGGACTTTCATTCTCCTCCATCAAAATCCATGCCTCAGCCATTTCTGCAGAATACAACACTGATCCTCCTTTATTCTCTCACCCCCTCTTAAGACAGTTCCTCAGAGAGGCTAAGAATATAAAACCCCCAAGGAAACAACCAGTACCTGCTTGGGACCTCAATTTCATTCTAGAAAAACTGACCTTGTCTCCTTTTGAGCCAGCTGCCTCAACAGAACTGCAATATTTGTCCTGGAAAACAGCCTTCCTTCTGGCTATCACCTCAGCTCGCAGGGTATCGGAACTACAAGCCCTCATGGCTGTGCAGCCTTTCATCATTTTCCATCAGGACAGAGTTTCCTTACGAACCGATCCGTCCTTTATGCCAAAGGTGGTATCCAGGGTAGCTTTGAATCAGGCTATCCACTTACCTACCTTTTACCCTAATCCTCAAAACAAAGGGGAGAGACTACTACACTCCTTGGACATCCACAGACAGCTGCGTTATTATTTGGACAGAACAAAGCCTTTCAGAAAATCAGAACAACTCTTTGTGTCCTATGCTACAGGAGCTCAAGGGAAGCCATTTTCAAAACAGACAATCTCAAAATGGATAGCCCACTGCATACGTTTTTGTTACTCTTTTCATGGTAAAACTGTACCTGCAGGCATCAGATCTCACTCCACAAGGGCCACAGCTACCTCTGCAGCTTTCCTCAGAGGGGTTCCTACCAAAGATATTTTGGAAGCAGCCACTTGGAGTTCTGTGCATACTTTCTCCAAACACTATCACCTACCATTATACTCCAAAACTAGAGCAGGCTTTGCCACTGCAGTCTTGCAGGGCATCCTGGCCCCTCCTAGTTCCGCCTAGTGCCTACCACCCCTTTTTTAGCTTTGGGATTCTACCCATCTGTTATGACTGCAGCTGTATGCACTATGAACATAGTACAGTTTTGTACCTACCATAAATGTAGATGTTCGAGTGCTAATACAGCTGCAGTCAAGGTTTCCCTCCCTCCTTCCCCTCTTGGGACAGGCTATTGGCTAACACCTCCTCATACATCCTGATTGGGGTATTCATTTATGGTGTATTTGCTTGCAACTACTGTTCTTTGATTATATTGCATTGCATTATTACATAAATTTATGTATTGCCTTCCTTCTGGGGGTACCTGACATCTGGAGCAAGAAAAACTGAAGAAAATGGCGTCGGCTGGTTCTTTTATACCCCTGTCGCACTGACGTCAGGGAAGAAGCGACGACAACTGACGCCGGACCTAGACTTTGGAATTCGGCCGACCGAGGACCCGCCTGATGGCAGGAGAACCCATCTGTTATGACTGCAGCTGTATTAGCACTCGAACATCTACATTTATGGTAGGTACAAAACTGTACTTTCCACCTAGTGCATACCACCCTTTTTTAGCTTTGGGATTCTACCCATCTGTTATGACTGCAGCTGTATGCACGATGAACACAGTACAGTTTTGTACCTACCATAAATGTAGATGTTCGAGTGCTAATACAGCTGCAGTCCAGGTTTCCCTCCCTCCTTCCCCTCTTGGGACAGGCCTGTTGGCTAACACCTCCTCATACAACCTGATTGGGGTATTCATTTATGGTGTATTTGCTTGCAACTGCTGTTTTTTGATTATATTGCATTGCATTATTACATAAATTTATGTATTGCCTTCCTTCTGGGGACACCTGACATCTGGGGCAAGAAAAACTGAAGAAAATGGTGTCAGCTGGTTCTTTTATACCCCTGTCGCACTGACGTCAGGGAAGAGGCGACGACATCCGACGCTGGACCTAGACTTTAGAATTCGGCCGACCGAGGACCCGCCTGACGGCAGGAGAACCCATCTGTTATGACTGCAGCTGTATTAGCACTCGAACATCTACATTTATGGTAGGTACAAAACTGTACTTTTCTGCTACACACACCATGGGAAACCTGTACCTGGTAACATTAGGCCCCATTCCACCAGCGCTACAGCAACATCAACAGCCTTCCTCAGAGGGGTACCAACCAAGGATATTTTGGAGGCTGCAACTTGGAGTTCAGTGCACACCTTCACCAAGCACTATCACTTACCTCTATACTCTAAAACCAGAGCTGGCTTTGCCACTGCAGTTCTGCAGGGCCTACTAGCTTCTCCAAACCCTGTTTAGTTCCACTGCCCATCCTTAGCTTTGGGATTCAACCCAAGTGTGATGACTGCAGCAGTGTAACGCGATGAACATAGTGCAGTTTTGTACCTACCATAAATGTAGATGTTCGAGTGTTCACACTGCTGCAGTCCAGGTTACCCTCCCTCCATCCCCTCTGACCTAGCTGAACTTTTCTATAGCTTTCCATCCTGTACAACCTTTGTGGTGTATTTGCTTGTAAATGAAGGTATTCCTTTTATTCCTTTTATATGTTTTATTAGCAATATGTATTGCCTACCTACTTGGGGGCACCTGACATCTGGGGCAAAAAAAAACTGAAGAAAATGGCGTCGGATGCCTCTTATATACTCCTGGTGCACTGACATCAAGGAAGAAGCGACAGCAACCGACGCCAGACCAAGACTTTGGAACTCTGGCCAACTGCGTGACCGCCTGACGGCAGGATAACCCAAGTGTGATGACTGCAGCAGTGTGAACACTCGAACATCTACATTTATGGTAGGTACAAAACTGTACTTTTTTCGTAGTCACTGACTGCTTGTCTGATGTAAGACGTGAGCTTTGTCTGGAGTTTTATTTTGGCTCTGGAACAGTACCATACTTTTAGCTTTCAGATTAGCTCACAGTCTGACTTTTGTTTTAGCTACAGGTCAGGAAATCTTTGCTCAGGCTCTGCACGAAGTTACCTTTTACAAGGTTCTGGAGATATCCATGTCTGGTTTTGTTTCACCTTTTCAAAACTTTTCAGAAGCAGTAGTGCCTATTACTGTACATACTTGAACAGACTTATTTTTCCTGGGCTTTGATAGACTAAATCTACTACTGTTCCCAGTTCACCTTGGACATCTAGTCCCAGGATTGCAAAAAAAAAAAAAAAAAAAAATGCGGGTTAACCAAAAATGTATCTTGACCTGCTGCTAATATCTTTCTCTTGGCTCCTTAAGCTTACATTTAATGACTGATACTGTTAGCCCAGTTATAATCATGAGTCATTACAATGCTGTATTCCCTATCTGTCTCTTTTTACAAAAGATCTCCCACCCCTTCTAGGGATAATGGAGCGAGGAAAGATGATGAAGTGTGGACTTATTCCATTTCGCAGTAGTAAATTGTTCTAAAGTTGCTATGGCTAAAACATCTTTTCTTTCCTCTTACTGAAGTGTTGGTCCACTAAGACCTTATTTTGCTTTCTCTGTTTCAGTTCCTTCAACTAATTTTTCAGATAGCCTTCTTGCCTTTCCCTGTAGTACCAAATATACCTATTCATAGTTAATGTCAGTATCTGCTGCACCTAAATTAACAAAAATCCTTTGGCTGTGTGTGATTTTATCACAGTAATTAATGATGATGTGATATCTTGACCAAGTAAAAATAGAAAAAAAGGTTTAATGATGATGACGACTACATCGAATGTCATTGCATGCTACTGTTTGTCTAGATGCTGTCATTATAGTTAAAATGTCCCATAGCATGTTGGTTTACTACAGGCATCTAAACCCATAAATTACTCATCTTTTAAATCTGCAATTGCAATGTGTATGATTATACTATATGGATGAGCTTTGTTACTGAATTGTTTAGTCAGTTTTGCTTTCAGTGGACATGCAATAAATAATTCCAAAAATAATTTTTATTTTGTAACATTCAAGCCCTTAGCTGTACATAAAATGACATTTTTTTTATTTTATTGCAGTTCCCCAGCTAAACAGACAGAGCATTTCTTAAGATCATCATCATCATCAACAATGCCCTTTTTCCTGTTTTCAGCATGGGGTCAGGGCATTGTATTAGCTGTTGCCATCTCTCTTTATTCAATACCACTCTTCTGCCCTCTTTGATACTCATGCCTGACTGTCTCAGATCCTCTGTTACACGATTCATCCACCCCTTTGCTGGACATCTTTGTTTCCTCTTGCCTTCATCCTGTCTGTCCCAAATCATCTTCACCAGATTGTCTACTGCTTTTTTGCACATATGCCCGAATGACCATAATCTGTTCTGTCTGAGCTTTTCTCCAATTGGAGCTACTTTGGTTTCTGCTATGTCCTCATTTCTTGTTCTGTCCCACAGTCTTCATCCTACCACTCGTCTCAAGCACTTCATTTCCATCACCTCTAACTTCCTCAACTGCTCTGCCTTTACTGCCCAGGTTTCTGTACCATACAGTAGTACTGGTCGCATCACTGTTTGCACACCTTACTTTTCATCTTATGTGGCATTCTTCTGTCATGTACTGTACCTGACACTCTATGCCAGTTGGCTGTAGCCCCTCTTATTCTAGCTCTGACCTCTTCGTTCAGACTTCCCTTCTCTTCAACCACCCCTCCCAGATGCCTAAAGCTGTTTACCTGTTCCACTATGTTCCCTTTCTATCTCAATTCTCAGTTTCCTCTGATTTCACCCATTTGCTGCCATTGTCACTGTCTTATCTGTACTCAGTTTTATACCATGTGCCCCCAGTTTTGCATTCCATTCCCCTATTTTTTGCTGAAGTTCTAATCTAGTTGTAATGCCACATCATTTGCATACAACAGCTTTGTTGATCTTTCCCATCCGACCTGTTTGCTAATGTAGTCCATCACCAGTATGAACAACACTGGGCTCAGAGGTGAACCCTGATACGCACCAACTCCCACTGGGAACACCTTTGTAAGACTGAACACTGTTCATACTTGAGTCATTTTGGCTCCTTGTACATAGCTTGCACTAATTTTTTCGGTGTTTCTGGTACTTTGAACCACTGCAGAACTGCCCAATTCAGCTTTCTTGGGACCTTGTCATATGCTTTCTCCAAGTCTAGGAATGTACAGTTGGACTCTTTCCTCATCTCTACCTTCCTCTCAGCTGTCTGTCTCTCTGCATACATTGTGTCAGTTGTGCTTCATCCTGATCTGAATGCAAACTGCTCATTTCCCATCTTACTTTCTAGTACTCCAGGTATCCTTTTATCGATTACCCTTTCCAGAACTTTCATGCAAAAAGATCAGTTCTTAAAATGATGAGCATGAATTTTGTTTCACAGCCCTGCAGGCTGCACCACTTTGATTTGCAACCAGGTAAACCCAGTGGGACACAAGTGTATCTTTTCAGTGGTGACTTGGGAGCTCTGTCTGGTTAAGTGACTTACTCAAAGTCACACAGAAGGCAAAGAGAGGTGGAAGGAATCAAACCATAGGCCCTGGATTACACGTGAACTTTTTAACATCTTAAAACTTTAATACTTAATACTTAAATATTTTCCTTGTAAAAATTAAAATATAAAATATGTATACCAGGTTTTTGTACCAGGGTAAGAAAGCAAGTAAACTTCAACTATTATTTTAAGTTATTCCACACATACCTTTGGATTCATTAACAGTTGTGTAGGCTTTGCACGATAAGCTGCAGTGCTCACTGAATATGCATGCTGCTCATCACACTTACATATTTACAAGCACGTTTTTTTTGTGGCCAGCAGCAGTGGTGGTGGCCATGAAACAATGCAGGGAATCATGAGCATACAGTGTAAACAAAATGGCTTCCTGTAAACAAACCTAGTATACGAGTACACACAGACAGGTAAGGGCAAGTTGATTACAAGAATTAAGATGCAGGGGACATTAAATGGGAAGAATGTACACAAAATGCAATGGTAATATTGCAGATGTAAGTAAGAGAGGGGAGGGTCAACAGAGAAAATGTACTCACTTAATGCATCAACTGTGATTATGTTACAAAGAAACATTTTAAACATAAATATTTCCTTACTGGCGTACTAATAATGAATCCTCCTCACAATTTTTGACCTATGCACATAACTGAAAACAGACATGCTAACAAAGGGTTTGAGAGGGACACAATGCAACATTGTAACTAAGGGGAGTAAATGTGATAAATGTTATTTCAACTTGGCACATTATTAATATTAACAGACAGTGGTTACATTAGGGACTATTTGCATAGACTGCATTTTTAATACATTTTCATACAGGGAATGTATGTGTGACATCCAGCAGTACTGCTGTAGTCTCTGTTTCATCATGTACAAACAAGAAGAAATGAGCCCTACCGCTGTTGTGTCATGCACTTCAGAAAGGGATACATTTTGCCATTTGTTGTCATTTGGCAACCATAGACAAGGGGGTATATTACCTTGAAACCTGTATTAGGCAAGCATGTGTTATATATTCATGTACATCCTAAACAGTAGTGTGATAAAACTCAAAATCCACATGTGACAAATGACAACACAGATCTGATGAAATTTCAGTAGTTCATGGCCTCCATTTGTAAATGGAGTGCTTCTATTACATGATTATACTGGGCAGTCTCACAAGAAATTATAGCAGACAGTGCTGTAACAGAATGTAAACGACACAAACACAAGAAGCTGTCCTAACACAAGCCCAAACACACTTTATGATGATATTGCATCATGCCGTGTAGTGAGAAATGTTATGTAAGCAATCATGTCCTATAAAGCTCTACAGTGTGAAAAAAATAATGACAGTAATATGTAAATGTTCGGATGGATATATGTAATACAGAGCATTAGTGTTTGTAAGTTAAATAATGCCTATGAACAGTCACAAGACTTTTGTATCTTGCCAAACTCAAACACTTGGCAGGACAGATATCAGAAAGTTGCCTGTCAACCTCTAATGATACAGAAATAGACATACTGTGTGTGTCATGATGAAATTAATGGCTTACAGCACTTTCCTATTGTAATGTGTATGTATCCCCTACCTTGGAGGGTGCTGCCTTAAAAATGTTGCCCTCTGACTGTGCCGTAAGTACTTTCTTTGCCTAAGCCACTCCTGGGTGACACACTTACTGATAGACAGATGTTATCAAATTCAAATCAAGCCCCCTGTCTTTCATTCTACACTCTCTACAGCGCTGTGTTTTGACCACTTCTGCCACAGGATATAGTAATGGATCTTGCCTCAAATAACTTGAAATTAATATGAGAAGTAAGAAAGGACATTTGATGATAACATGTACAGTAATAGTACATTAGAAAGATGACAAGGAGGTGACTATGTTAATATTCACATAACTGTAAGCAGTGCAATATCAATGTTTCTTGGCCAAGGAAGCTGCTTCTGTTGTTTTGCGCACACACTGTCCCAGAATTGAACCAGACACTGTCTGTGTAGATATGCTGTACAAGTCATAACTGAATCCATGTGCCACAGGAGCACTCGCACCTTGACATTCACAGAACAATTGTTTTGTTGCCAGGAAATTTCCAAATTAGTTTATATTTGTTTTCTGCAAGTAAAACGTAAGAATAATAACTTTATGCAGTGTTGTTTGTGTAATGTATGTATAATGCATGTATGATGTTGCCCTGTAGTGGAATCAAACAGCAAGCTATGCATGTCCACAAACAAATGACGTGCACCAATCATGTGCACTACAGTGGAAGCTTTAACACAGCTCTGAGTCTCCAGCTATGTGAAGTCATTAGATCATATGATTGTGTTGCAAGTAATTTGCGGGAGATAAAAGGGATAGGAGAGGTATCTTCCACTATAATTGTACACATTATAATAGTTGTATAACAGTATAAGGACACACAGTGATTAAAGTCACTTAGTGTGGGTTTTGGACATCTACCTATTTGATGACAGAAGCTTCTTGACATTGCGAAGAATGAATGTGCCATGGTGGAATTGTTGCTAAAATTGTGAGATATTTGGGTATTTGAAGTCATGGCATCATGTTATTGCTGCAAGGGATACGTGTGTCTGTAATTTCAATAAGACTGTTGCTATATGTCTGTGTCTCACACAACATTGCCTACTGCTTGGTATACCCAAATGCATATGATGTGTAATGCAGTGGTCACTTTGATGGGATAATGACAATCTTGTGTGGATAATCATGGATTCAAACACATGCCTTAAGGCAACATCATACAGAATATTGTCCCATTTCCTCACACTATAGGAAAAGTCTTAGTAATTCTCTTAGGAAAGGCAAATTTCATCCAGTGGCATTATCATTATCCAGTAAGGGAATTCTGTGTGAGAAATGAGCCAAACGTCTTGTAATAGGAATCTCCAGCTGTACATGTACACACCATATCACTGGGGGACAACATTGTTACCTACTTGCACATTCATAGTCATAGTGAAACAAGTGAGTCCACGTAATGGCTGCATTTGAAGTGACTACTTAAGTTCATGAGGTGCAGAACAATACCTGAATCGTAATGCACTAAAAGAGATTTTGGTTTACAGCTGCGGCAGTGCACATCTGAATGGATGACTTCACCATTGTTTAATATGGTGATGTTCTTCCAAAAAGGAAAGGTGGTTGAAGAGCACAGTAACAGTATACAGCTACATTTACTAAATGCATTAGAAGCCTTATCTTCACAGCATGACAGACAAACGCACAGTCTTAGTAGTCAATCACTGCTGCATTCAAACCCCCTAAATACTTAGTTAAGCACTCTAGAGAGCACAGTGTCAACAGCTAGTGCCATGGGACAAGTCATACTATGAACTATGATATGTGGTTCATTTTTGAAAGCATGACATAACCATTGTGTTTCCAAAACTGGGTATTGCCGGGGAGGGGGTAATAGAAATTTATAGAGTAACTCTCTGCCACTGAAAATAAATCTGTGTGGAAATTTATATGGGGGGGTGTAACAGAGCCAGTTGTACGTGTAGTACACACAGTCACACTAGGTAGCCAGTGTTGGATTTGAAACCCCTACTTATCTAGTTTCATGATCTAGAGAACACTGTATTAGCCACAGGCGTCACAGGAGATTTTATAGTGAGAGACTGTCCTTATGAAAGGATGACCTCAGCAGTGTGTTGCAGAGTACATGTTTGTGGTAGAGGTGGGATAATGGAATATAGGGGTCCTCTCCTACGTTAAATCATTAAATCATTTCCCCGAGTGGAAGTACATACAGCACATCTGTTCAAGAAGCTATATGTATTTGACATTGAAGTCGCACAAACAAATGTGCCACTGTGAGATTTGAACCTTGTAACCTATCTAGTTACACACTCTAGGGAACACAGTATTGGCCTCAAGCACCGCAGGAGAAGTCTGACTTTTATAAGGGGAGACCGCACTTATCAAATGTTGACCTCAGCAGTGTGTTGCAGAGAACATATTTGTGGTAAAAGTGGGATAAGGGGATGATGGACTCCTCTCCCAGGTTAAATTCTTCCCAAGTGGAACTAGTTATGGCACGTCTCTTCAGGAAACGTTGCATACTTGACATTACAACCTACTCCCATAATTCTTATTTGTATTTTTATTAACTCTCTCTCCCGCTGATGTGCAGTACTGGCAAGCTCATTTGCATCACTGATAGCAAAGCATTAGAGTGTGTGTAATCATATCTTCAGGTGTTGAACGTAGAATGGGAATTAGCGGTAGTCCATGGTGCTCTGTTTCGATCTTTGCACAAATAAGCAATATACACATACAACCATGTCTGAATCTGATGGAATACAGGACAGAAGTGTGCTATGGTTATGTTTACTCTATCATGATTTACACATTTGTCATGACAGTTAAAGTCCTTCACTCCTGATATGTATGACACAAGTTTATTATGAAGCACATTATGGACAAAGCATGTTATTGCTGGTGAGAAAGAGGCTTATGGAAGCAGTTTTGAATCAAAGGTTTATTTGATGACACAGAAGGGGTGGGAAGAGAATGACAGTTAGTTACATGAATACAGATACTGACATGCTAAAAGGTTAGTTTGTGGTTCATTTTTGCATATATTTGTGTTGTGTTACTCTTTAGTTTATTATCATAATTATTCAGGCGGGATTTGTACAAAACGGTGTTCCCAACAGCGAGCAAACACATTAGTACAGCAGCAGGATAATGATGTATTAACAAAATGTGTAGCCAACACTTAAACACACAGGAGTCATACAAAGCAGTCACAAACACTTTGGCATACATCTGGATTTGAACCTCCACATTATTCCAAAAAAAAAAAAAAATCTACAGACCTAAGTTTTATCTAACCATACCACATAGGAACTCCTACTTCACAAAGTTCAAATATGACAACATATTGAAACAAAGGAGAATGTATGTATTACTTTTCATTTCACTCATAACAATTATAAAATCCCATAATGTGTACATTATATCCAGTAGCCTAATAAATCAACAGTAAAAAGTGAAGAGACAGAAGTCAGAACAGAGAGAGACATGGAGACAGGGATAGAGATAAAACGTTATATTTTTGTTGGGAATTTTTTAACATCTTTGGGGTATGTTACTGTTGTTTTTTCTGATAAATAATTTCTCATGCTATGTACAGTCAAGAGTTTCCAGTAAGCAGGGTCAAAAGGAAGAAACATGATTACAACACATGCATGATAATGGTGGGTTAATAATAAATGTAGTCATCACTTACATGCAAAACAGTAGTATAAACAGAACTTTAAATATGACTTTCACATATTTCTGAATTAGAACCTTTGACACTATGCCAAAGGCATTTTTCAGACATGAATTATGTCAATAAACCAAACAGGAAATGTTACTTGCCAACCTTAATTTTACTGGTTTGAAGAGGCAGTTAGTCATAGCAACTGTTTCAAAGTATGCCTTTACTCCATATTCCTATTGTGCAGTGGATTTAAGCACATTTGCATGAAGTGAACATTGCTAGTGTGGCTGAAGCTAGATTCTTCAGCTTTTGCCATAAGAAATTAAATGCCACTCACCATCACTCAACAGTGGTGCGTGATGCCAATCTTCATACAAATGATGAGGACAAAAACTGAAGGGTTTTTGATAGGCCATTTCTGTCCATGTATATTTGTGTGATTCTGTTTCTTTTCTTCTTTTGTGTGTGTATGTGTGTATGTGTGTGTGTGTGTGTGTGTGTGTGTGTGTGTGTGTGTGTGTGTGTGTGAGACCCTAGTGATTCTATTTTTTCACCAGATTAAACGTGAACAAGGGGTTGATTGGATAGTGGTGAAAAAGGGGGACAAACTGAGGGTAGGACACAGAGGGGGAAAATATGGGAATTTTCAGGATGGTGGTATCAGACCACCATAGCTGTCCAGTTCTTCACAACATAAAAGTTAATTTGTATACAGACCTTCTTCTCTTTGCATTGTCACCAAACCTGGGATCAGTGACAACTGAATACTGTTGTATAGTCAAGATGGCACATAGGTGAAGTGGAGAGCTTTGTATAGGCTTTTTATTTTTGTGGGAAAGATGCCCTTTTGTGTTTTGCTTTTTTGATGAGAGAGGAATGTTGGGATTGGGGAATGTGCTTAAGAATGAGAGGGTCAGGTATATAGGGTAGTCTAGGTAGCAGGCGCAGACATACAGGACAGACAGGGATGGTGATGGACGTACATGATTGGGGATAGGTAGAGGACCTCTGAGGTGCATCCACATCTAGTTTGTGAACAGTGAGAATTTAGTTCTCACCCTCAGAACTGTCATCACTGTCTCCTGGGTCAGTATCAGATATGGCATCATTTTGGCAACATGATACAGGGTCTTTTCAAGTCTGCCGATTCAGGCACTGAGGCCCCACTCCATTATGCTCTCCACCAATCCTTGTTAGCTCTTGACAGGAGGCAAAATCACCACCTCCACTACTACTGCACCAGCAACTGGGGCAGACCTACTTGATGCAGGTGGAGCAGAGAGGGCAAGAGTTGTGGAGGCAGTGCTGATGGGTTGCAACCCAGATGTGCTTGGTGTCTGTGCATTCTCTGGTAATGCCAATGCACCACAGCCACCTGTGGGGGTGTGGCATGCCAAACCACAGTGGTTGGTGTAACTGCCTGTGCTGATGGTCACTTTTTATTAGCAGCAATGTGCTTTATATAAAAGGTTACTGTAGAAAGATAGGGTGGAGGAGAGACTAAAAAGAGAGAATTAGATCAGTGGCATGTCACGTTAGTTTATCATTTCAATAAATAAATCAGTATGAGAAATAATTATACCTTGGCCACGTCCAGATATGGGTGGGCATTATGTGTCATAAAATCAATCCATCACAAATGTATGATGTAACTAAGAGAATCATGTATTTCACTGAGGTGTATTAGACGTCTCCTTTCAAAGTTGTTAATTGCATTTGCCAAAATGTAATTGTTAATGTCATGTGGTATTGCAGTTAATATCTTAAAAAATACAATCCTTAAAAAAAAATCTGTGTGTTTTTGGGTATTCAACCCACACAAAGTTAAGCTTATGTACTCATTGCCTAATGCAATAACCAAGAGCAATTGGAGTACTCATGCATGCATGATATCAAAGTTAAAGTATTATTGCTCAAGATGATATAGAATGATGGACTGAAAATACTTCTGTGCTTTGCATTCAGACTTGATGCATACACACCCTGTGCTCTCTGAGGCAAGTTAGTTTCTGCTGATGTGCCTTACTATTTTCTGCTTTCTGTGCTGCAGCTGTAAACTAGAGAAAATTAAAAGTAGGTATATAAAAGCATAATGAATAACTAAAAGGCTGGCTAATTAATGCCATATCACAGACCAGTGTTAGGACTGTATACTTACATAACTGAGGGGTGTTTGTAGTCTTATATTTATCCTCGGATCAGGATGTCCCTCTTGCACCTCTTCATGCCACTGTAGTGGTGACAGCTTTGCTCGTCAGTGTGTAGGATGCCAGTTGCACTGTAGACTGCCTTGGCCAAGCTATTCCAAGCCTCAGCCTTATACTGAGACCCAATATAATCCCCTTGCTGCAGCCTCCATCTGCAGCACTTCACGAGGAGTGCCACAAAAATCTTGAACACCTCAATACCCCACCTTTGTACTCTAAATGGAACACCATTCCTATCTTTGTTGGCCATGTCTGCAGTAGTCAAGCCAGAGATATGTGTCTGAATTAGTGCCCAGTTCAGATCTCATGTGTAACAGCTTGTGCTTAATTGGACACAGTCTTGCAACTGTATTAGCACAATTGAAAGCATAGCAGTAGTTTGGAAGCACATTGGCTCTGATTACATCAAAAAGCATAGAAGGTATAAAGTATAGCAATGAGATTTGGCCGTCTTTTGTCACATGTTCCAGTGTTAAACACTGAAATACTTCATGGTGTTTGTTATAATCACAGCTGGTTGGAAGACAGATGGTATAACGAGGCATATTGGGTTGTTGGGACCTACACACTAGTAATATTGAGTAGTACCACCTGGGAATTGACCCCATGAGAAAAAAAGGTTAAAATGTTAAACTTTGTTTATTCATTGTCAATGCCATATGTGAACCTATTTTTTTAAAATGGTAATTAGAGATATCCTAATTTAAGAATGAATTGAGATATACTTAAAAGAGATGCCTTGTATGTCTTTGACTTAGTCACGGGACTACATTTCTATGTAAAAGGCAGTGTATGTCTTTGTACATACATCTCAGATGCATGCAGTTGAATAACTTGAATAGAACATGGTGGTTTAGGTTACATACATACTTTACAACATATACTGATATGTGATGCTATGCACACTTTACATTAACTATCATCATTGTAATGTTTAACATAATTTACACACATTGTATTGGGCTTCTGTAGCAAGCATTAATGATACATTTGTTGCACTAAACATAGTTATGATACTCATTTGCATTTATTGTTACATTACTAATGAAAATGTTTTGACAGATGGGCATTCTGACCTTCTTTGTAAAAGTATCTTAAACTGGATTCAAACCCTAAATCAGCTGCCTCTTTCTCTAACCTCAATGCACTTGCACCTTGTGCCACAGAGAATGTAATCTCCCAGGTACATTTTCTTCATGAGTACTGTCCAAATTGATAATGACCTTGCACTAGTGCTAGGCCTGTTCGAGGTACAGAAGGTAGCCCAAATTAAAATTTTCACTTTTTTTCTTAGGAAGTGAACCCTTTTGCCCACTGCTGAACTGAGAGCAATTGCAAAAGATATAAAAAGAGAAAACGTATTGCAAACTGACACATTTAATGGATATATTTATCAAAGCTGTTACAGTGTTACCATGACACAGTCATCTTTTTCACATCTGCTTGCAGCATCACAAGTAGCATTTAGGTTATCTATCAGAATTTTATGTAATAGCAGTTGATCTGAAAGGTGACACGCAAATAATGGCAGGAGGTCATTCTTGCCACAGTACATATAATTACTCATGACCTATATTGTGTAATTGTCATGATGAGTAATTGTGAGATATGGATAAGTTTTCCAGCATATACAACACATATGTGCACATTATTCATGTTACTGCATTTGTGTTAGCACACACTACAAAGTGGTATATGTCATTACATCCACAGCACATAATATTATTACTAATGAGAAGGGATGAGTTTACAACAGCATTTTTGTAACATCAGTACACATGGACTACAGGTAAGATTTTTATCATGCATCATAGACGTTAGCCTGTTCATTTCATATAACAACAGTGGGTGTCAATATTTATTTGGAATCCAGTCATAAAAAATATATAAATTAGATCTGACACTTCATTATGTACCCTCTTTCTCTAAGCTTACTTCACTTACACCTTGTGCCACAGAGGTAGTTAGTTGGCAGGTGGAATTTATTCACAGAGCACAATCCAGAATGTTGAAGGCTTTGCACTAACTCCAGACTTGTTTGCATCTGAAATAATTTTTTTTTCATTTTTTCCTTAAGAAATGAACTGTTGTTCACTGCTAGGGACTGTTGCCACAGTCAGGAGTGCATAATGCCCAGTGGTGTGCAAATGGTGAAACGAAAAAAAAATACTTAGAGGAAACATTCTGAAACAAGTAGTTAAAATGGACAGTTCTGATGTGTCCTCCAAGTTGCTGTCTTGCAACATGAGTATATGTTCCTTAAACTGGATTTGAACTCTGGACACCAGAGTATGTGCCACAAGCACACATATATATATATATATATATATATATATATATATATATATATAGAGTGAAGAAAAAAATCTAGGTTACACATACTAAAGATGTGAGACAGTATCAATTGGAATTATATGTGCAATAGAACCAAGTTCTGGAAGTTGTTCCATGTAATTTGCAGCTAGACATGTGGATGCCTGTGATATTAGCAACAGTTAAGCTAATCTTTCCTCACACGATATAAAATAAACATTTGCAATACTACAGCTATTTTCTTCTCTTTATTATGAGAGTATTATTACTTTATTTGTGCTTCTCTAACGAGACTGCTGTGTGATTTGCCTTGCTGTTGATACATGTTTCAATGAGTAATGTACTTCCTTAGAATTGCAGACAGAATTTACTCAGAGGCACAAAGTGTGGTCATTAACAGTGACCACAGTTGTTAGGAATGCTGCTCTCCTAATTCAGTTAATGTACTCACAGACATTCTTGTAAGTCCCTTTTCCCTGACACACCCTAGGTAAGTGTATATCAAAGAGGATTGACCGTGAAACCCTGATGTTCCTACAGTCAGACTAATCATTCACACGTTCATGCTTTTAGCCGATAACACTGTTAAGGCACGTGCACATGTAGTCCTTACACCATGTTTACCTGCCCTGCACTTAGTGCAGATTGTGGAATTCATGAATGCTAATGAGTTCACACCTCATTTGCATAATCATAATGCTGAGAGGGCTGAATCTGCATTTATAAATATAATTGTGTAGGTAATGAACTTCTGTCATAGTAAGGGAAACTGTTTGGATCCAGAGCTGAATACTGCTATTTGCTTTAAAAACTTGTTTCTAGTTTAACAGCTGACTTGCTGCAAAGGTATGTTGCTGTTTTTTTACAACTTAAATCACTGTTATTGTAGATGTATATGTTATATGCATATATATAGAGAGAGAGAGCCAGAGAGAAGGGTGGGATAGAAGAGACACTGAGGGAGAGGGAAAAGGTGGTGGGAAAGGTGCGAGGCAACTGGGAAGTAAAGATGTTATGTTGTCCTATCTCACCGTAATTCTTGCTGGTTGGGTTCAGAGTCGTTCTTGGCTCCAACTCGGCCGAATACTAAAGCTCGAGAGCTTCCACTGGCTGTAGGCAAACCCCTATCCCATGATGCTTTGGGCTAAATCTCCAGATCTTGTTTGCCACTCATCAAGATTGCTGTCTGGCTGGCTGGTTAGCTAAGTAGACTGATTTTACATTTTTTCAGTGTTTCCTTTATTTTTTGTCTCTCTTTTACTTTAACAGTTATCGTGAGTCTGCGTTAGGTCTTGTCTCTATCCTTTCCTAGTTTAGAGAGCGCTGTTTAAGTTGGAGGGCTCTTGCAGCCCGTTTGAGTTAAAGGGGCGCTCTCCCTTTTTTCTTCAGTCTGTTCTTCCTTCTTGAGAATCTTTTAAATTAGAAGTTTCTCTTTCTTCCCCTATCCTAATCATAGAGAGTACCGTTTTAGTTAGAGGGCTCTCACAGCCCATTTCACTTAGAGGGCCTCTCCCTTACCTCTTTTCTACTCTCAAAAAAAATTTTCTAACAGGATAGTTTTTTCTAATTATAGTAGTTGTTTTTACTTCCCTTTTCTGTAGTTGTTATATCTTGGATAATGTCTAAAGAAAAAGAGCATTGACAATCTGGGTTTAAAAAAATGTGATAGATGCACCCAGAAAATGTCCATCACCGACAGCCATACTAGCTGTGTCTGCTGCCTCGGTGAGGTACATTTACAGGTCCCCTGCACTGTCTGTCATGCTTTCAGTAGCAGGGTGCTCCATGAAAGGAAAAGAAAACTAACTGATAGAGGTTTATTGAAAGGGGCCTTTCAGGAGTCTTTAGGACAGAGCTCCAAATCCTCCTACCCTTTTTCCTCTAAGACACAGTCTATCAAAAGACCGGCTTCTTTGGCTCCATTGACTGAGCCACCTAAAAACATTGCGACATCAGAACCGAGGGCTCTCGGTTCCAACATAGCCATTACTTCTGTGTCTCCAACAGTATACTTGGAGTGGGCAGAAGCATCGAGTTGAAGACACTCTCTAGAACTGGAGCCTGTCTCGCCTATCTTGAGATCTCCCATTTTGGACTGGGGCATATCTCCTCCCTTATCCACCCATTCCTCCAGGAGCTCATCTGATGTGGATGTGGAATGGGTGGTGAAGAGATTACTCAAAACACCAGCCCTGGAAAAAATGTTATCGTCTTCAGACCCGAAGATCTTGGAGCCATCCATACATACATGCCTCGTTGTGATTCCTCCACTGACCACCTCAGCATCTTTGGAGCCCGAGAGCTCAGATCTGATAGTAGTGGAACTTTCGGCATCGAGAGCCCCATTGGAATCTTCGGTGCCACTACTCTAACTTCCTCGGCTCCATCAAAAATTAAGGCATCTGGGAGCCGATGCTCGCCTCTCAGATCCGGGTGGGGAGAGTCTTCTTCTCAGTGCCTCGGCTAGGTTAAGTTCGGCTCCCATGTCAGCTTCAGAGCCATCTGCCTTGCCTCGGAGTCGACCCTCTGTTGCTTTGGAGCTGAGGGCCACTTCGGACCAGGGTGGGAAGGCTTTTGATCTGATGGAGAAGGCTCTGTCACCCCAGACAGCCCCCCATCTGATCCAGTCTCTCGTCCGTCCCAGGTGCCAGTAATAATCTCTTCACCTCTGCCTCCCCCTAGGAGTAAAGACCTGCAGCCTCAGGGAGCCCCTGTTGGCAGCACTGACTCATCTGAAACCTTCCTGGAGTACCCCTCCTAGGAAGTCCCTTGGAAGAGACTGTGCAAGAGGAAGCACATAGACTCCCCTGAGTCTGTAACCTCTGATACCAACTTGGATGAGTTTGAAGGGTCCCCAAGGTCCCCCTCTGAGGATGTAGCTTTTGCTGACATCCTGGAAATCTTAAAGCAGAGGGGTGACTGACAGCCCATCAACCTTTCGGAGGATGAATCGGTATACCTGGAGGCTTTTCGGTCTCACCCTTCCACCTCCTGGGTGACTCCTTCTTATGACAAACTGCCAGGGGTCATATCCCGCAAGGCCTGGATATTGCCTGATACAGTGGAACCTGTTCTCAGGAGACCCAGCAAGTTCATTACCGCCCCCTCGTATAAGGATTTTTTGATGAAAGGTGTCCCTGTAGATGCCATGGTGGTGACGGCAGCCACCAAGAAGGAACTCTCTGAGACCTCTTCATCTGTTCATCCTCCTAACAGAGAGTCTAGGATTATGGATAGGTATGGAAAGCTTACCTTCTCTTCAGCAGCCTTTATCCTACAGTGGCTGAACTACCTTACCCATTTTACTAGACTTCAAAGGGATCTCCTACAAAAGCTAGGAGATTCCCTTCAGGGTACAGCAGCTTCAAGGTCCGTTGATAAAGTGTCTTCGCAGCTCTCCACCCTCACTTCCATTGGAAACTCCTCAATGAGACTGATTTCTTACATGGCGGATGGAACAAGTAGAGCAGCAGCAGCAGGAATTTCCCTCAGGAGACATTCCTGGGTGAGCCTTTGCAATTTTGCAGAACACTTTAGGTCTTACTTCACCAATGCCCCCTTTGATGGCTCATCCCTTTTTGGACCAAAGGTGAAAGATACTTTAACCAGGTGCGAGCAGGAACCTTATCTGCCATGAGAGTCCATTTTTTGCCCCATGTAGACCTTATCCCAAAGGTCAAAAGGATGGTAAAATGTGGTTCCGCAAGTCCCAAAAAGGTTTTTCTGACACACGTGGTAACCCTTCCCCCAGGGGCAGAGGGGGAGGTTATAATGGAAGACACCGACCTCATGGCCGAGGGGGTCCGCAAAACCAGGGCAACAGAGATAAGTTCTCTGACGGCCCTTCCAGCGCTTCTGAAAGAGGCCCATCTGCTATTCTCTGGAGGCAGTTGGTGGTCGATTGTCACTGTACCCAAATGCCTGGCAAGAAATTTCCCAAGACAAATGGGTACAAACAATAATATCCAGAGGTTATTACATACTCTTTTCTACATCCCCACCAAAAAATCAGTCCTTATCAGATGTCCCACCCGACCAAAAGGACTATGCAACACAAGAGGTAATCTCATTGCTAGAGAAAAAGAGTCATCCAAGAGGTCCCCGCAGACCAAAAAGGATCCAGGACTTACTCAAGATTCTTTTTAGTTCCAAAAAAGACTGGACTGGAGATCCATTCTAGATCACAGCAAACTAAACAAGTCAGTGAAGAAGTTAAATTTCTGGATGGTAACTCTGCAGTCAGTTTTCCCGTTTATCGGGAAAGACAGTTGGATGTGCTTAATAGATCTCCACGATGCATACTACCATATAAAGATGGAAAGCCGATCCAGCAGACACTTAAGCTTTCAGCTGGGAGCCAGTCATTACCAATTTTGAGCCCTGCCCTTTGGTCTCACTACAGCCCCCAGAGTGTTCACCAAATGCATGGTAGTGGTCACAGCTCACTTTAGATGTCAGGAATTTTGGGTGTTTACATATCTAGATGACTGACTCCTCACCTCCACCACCAGGCATCTGCAACTTCAAATGAGGGACGAAACAATGTCACTTTGCGCCAGACTAGACATCACAGTAAACTTAAAAAAAATCTGCCATGTCACCATCTCAACATATTACCTTCTCAGACGCAGATCTGGATTCAAAAAGCATGACAGTAAACTTACCCGAGACAATCTTCAGTCCCTTCACCGGCAAATCAGGATTTTGATGTTAAAGGAAAAAATTCAAGCCAGATTTGTGCTGCAAGTTCTGGGTACCATGGCAGTAGCTATCCTCCTAGTCCCACTAGCACATCTATACATGAGAGTTCTACAGTGGTTGCTCTTTGCTCAGTGGTCAATGGAAGATCTTCCTCTATCACACCAAATTGTCATCACGGAGTCATGCAAAAAAAGATCTTCTTTGGTGGCTGCAGACAAGTCAATTGTATCAGGGCCGCCCCTTTGTTTTTCCTCAACCGAATGCAGTACTGACCACGGTCACTTACCAGAATGGGGGGGGGGCATTATCTGGGAATGACGGTCTAACGCCTATGCCAATATCACAAAAGCCACTTGCACATAAACGTTCTGGAGATGAGAGCAGTGCTTTATGCATTGCAGGCATTTCAGGACTCTCGTCCCATGGGAACGGTTGTAATTCAGACAGCCAACATGTCAGTAGTGTGATATATAAACAAACAGGGAGGAACCAAATCTTACCCACTGTGTTGGGAAGCACAGCGAGTTTGGCAATGGGTGATCGCCTCTCAGGATTTTCTGATAGCAACGCACATCCCGGGAAAATCCAGCGTGATAGCGGACAAGCTCAGCAGAGTGATTCTAATGCCTCACGAGTGGTCCCTGAAACCAGAGATTGCGGAAGTGAGCTTCCAGAAATGGGGCCAGCCTTGCTTTGACCTATTCGCCACGTCCACGAATACCAAATGCAGCAACTACTTTGCCCTGATTGCCCTTCTGGGGAAGTCACCAAGGGATGCACTGGTTCACGATTGGCCCCCCGGGATTACTCTTTGCCTTTCCTACCTTCCCTCTAATCCCTAAAGTGATTCAGAAAGCGAGATTATTGAAAAGCACTATAATTCTCATTGCTCCTTACTGGCCTCATCAAGTTTGGTTCCCCTTTCTCTGGACCCGTCTGCTGGAGGAACCTTGGGTACTGTATCCAGTTCCAGACCTCTTGACCCATTCTTCAGGGGAGTTCCATCCATCTGTCCAAACCCTCAAGTTGACAGCATGGCTGTTTCAATTCCACGCATAGCCAGGTGTTACCCCTTTTCCCCTGCAGTGAGTCATATTCTCGTTTCTTCCCATAAACCATCCACGAGGAAATTATACTCCATTTAAGTGGAAAAGATTCTCATGTTGGGCTGCAAGACAGAACATAGTGCCTTTTACAGTTTCCATATCTGCAGTTTTAGACTTTCTTACTGAACTTTTTGAAGAAGGAGCTGCTGCAGCTACCGTTAGGGTTCAGCTGGCAGCCATTTCTAATTTCCATACTGGAGAAGTGGGAGTCCTGATTATGTCTCATGGGTTATGTAAGGCTTTCCTCAAAGGTACCTTCTTACTCTGACCCCCAATCAGAGAACCCTGACTGCCTTGGGATCTAAATCTTGTGCTAACTTTGCTAATTTTACCACCCTTTGAGCCCGCATCATCTCATGATTTGAAATTTTTGTCATGGAAAACTTTCTTTTTACTAGCCATAACCGCTGCCAGAAGGGTATCGGAGTTGCAAGCTCTCTGTACTCATCCTCCTTATGTAATTTTTCACAAAAATAGGGTCTCTTTGAGAACTAATCCCTCATTCCTTACCCAAAGTCTGTTTAGAGAATAATCTGAACCTTTCCATTGAATTGCCAGTCTTTTTTCCAAACTGTAGCGACAGTGCAGAATATAAATTGCACCAACTGGATGTTCATAGACAATTACACTTTTACTTGCACAGGACAAAAGATTTCAGGAAATCTGACCAGCTTTTTGTGTCCTTTTCAAACAAAAAAAAAGGATTGCCAGTTTCCAAGGTAACCTTATCTAAATGGCTTACTGATTGCATTTCTTTGTGCTACAATAAGTATGGTAAGCAACTACCAGGAAAGATAAGAGGACATTCCGTTAGGGCAGTCTCAACATCCTCTACTTTTCAAGCTAGACTTCCTATTGATTCTATTTGTGCAGCCGCAACATGGGTGAAACCTCATACCTTTATCACTCATTACAAAGTAAATGTGGCCTCCCGGAACAGGTCCTCCTTTGGATCCACTGCATTGAAGAGTCTTTGTTTCCTGAGCCACCGTAGGATAAAGGTGCTAGGTATGCTGTCCCAACCAGCAAGAATTATGGCAAGACAGGACAATATAACATTAAGAAGTTATGTACTCACCATAACGTTCCATGTTTGTTGTCAATCTCGCCTCGTGCGTCTCGCCCTCCTTCCCCCATCCTGTATACCTGGAGGAACTGGTGGATAACTGTATATTATGCACATAGTTTTTGATGGTTTGGAGCCTCTGTTCCTGTCCTTATAAGGTACTTATATATATATATATATATATATATATATATATATATATATATATATATATATATATATATATATATATATATATATATATATATATATATATATATATATATATATATATATATATATATATATATATATATATATATATATATATATATATATATATATGTGTGTGTTTGTGTGTGTATGTATATATGATGTTAAGTTGTCTATCTCGCCTTCATTCTTGCTGGTTGGGTTCGGAGCTGATCCTCTGCTCCGACTCGGCCATCTTCTAAAGCTCGAGAGCTATTTACTGGCTCGAGGCCTCCCCATATCCCACAATATCTGGCGCTATATCCCCAGATCTTGTTTGCCGCTTCTGCTACCAGGTTGCTTTTGCTGGTTCAGGTCGTATTTTTGTCTTTTGATAGGTTTTATATAAAAATTTTTCATATAAATAGTTAGCGTTTAGTTCTTATTATAGTAGTTTAGTATTTTGTCTCTGTGTAGTTTTAGATCTATCCCATCCCCTTAGAAAACTCGTTAGAGAGTTTTCCCCTCCCCCCTCTCTTTTTCTCTCTTCAAGGTAGCCGTTTTAGTTAGAGGCTAACCCTTGTTCTCTAAAATACCTTTTGTAGTGTTTTCAGGTAGAAATAGTTGTAGTGCTTTACTTTTTATAGTATATATATATATATATATATATATATATATATATATATATATATATATATATATATATATATATATATATATATTATAGTTATAGTGTGTGTGTGTGTGTGTGTGTTGTTAAGGTGTGGTAACTGTTTTTTTTTTTGTGTGTACTGTTCTTTATACTTGTTACCTACTGTTGTACTGTTGGCCTTTTTTTCCTGTGATTTTTCTTTTTACAGGATGTCCAAAGATACTAAGGTATCAGGATTCAAGAAGTGTGACTCATGCTGTCAGAAAATGTCTCTAACAGATGTTCACACTTCTTGTGTCTACTGCTTGGGCGCCCTACACCTGCAGGACTCTTGTTCGGTGTGTCACGCCTTTAGTCCAAGAGTCCTGCAGGAGCGTAGGAATAAGTTAATCCTTAGAGGATTACTAAAACGTGAAGGGTCACCTGCTAAGACTCAGCCAGGGAAACCCTCCAAGCCATCGAAGCCGTCGGCTCCCAGCTCAGAGTCATCGTTGGGTGTGGCGTCTACTTCGACTTCGGTTCCGGCCGGAACCGAAGTACCTGCCTCTCAGTCGGCTCCGATCCTGGTGTTGGAACCTTCAGGGAGCCGAAAGCATTCTAAGTCCTCATCCCTAGAGTTGATTCGCTCGGCTCCGGGGTCACCTCTGTTACAGTCGGAGCAAAGTCACCAATCTCACTCTTCTCGGTCTTCGAGACTGTCTGACCATGACTTGGAGAGAGTGGTGAGCAGACTTCTGAAATCGCAGGCTCTGGCTAAAATGCTATCCAGCCCCCCTCATCAGGGTTCGACTGTGCCCGTCTCTACAGTAGTTCCTCCTTCGACTCACCCCTTGAGTTCGAAGCCGGAGTTGGTTGGGGTTTGGATCATGGAACCATCGGCGCCGATACCTACCCTTTCGGTTCCTTCGGCTCCTATCACTTCCATGGTGCCGTCATTGGAGGGATCTGGGCGCCGAGACTCCCTTGTCGGTTCCAAGGGGGCGAGTGGGATCGGACCCTTGTCCGACCCCGTTCTCCCTCTCGGAGCTTCGGCGCAGGTGAGCTCGGCTCCTACATCGGCCTCGGAGCCATCCCTCTTGTTGCTGGGGAGGGTTCCGGTCTCTTTGGAGCCTGAGCCTTCTTCTCTGCCGGGAAGAGGTGCCTTCGAGGTCATGAGGAGTGTGCTGGCCCCTCAGTCAGCCCCACGATCAGCCTCTTTGGCTCCTCCCCCCATGGTGCCTGCATCTGCCTCTGCCCCTCCTCCAGACCCCAAGCGAGGAGAACAAGCACTCCAGGTTGTCCCAGTGGGCGTGTCCTCCTCTTCCGAGGCCTCCCCTGATCATTCAGAGGAGCCCCCTCGAAAGAGGAAATGTAAGAGGAAGCATGTTGACTCCCCTGAGTCTGTCACTTCGGATACCGACTTAGAGGATTCGGAAGGGTCCCCGAGGTCCCCCTCTGAAGATGTCTCCTTCACAGACATCCTTGAGATGCTTAGGCAGAGGGGGAACTGGACAACCCTTAACCCTTCTGAGGATGAGTCGGTATATCTGGATGCGTTTGGTTCTCACCCCTCCACCTCCTGGGTGTCTCCGCCTTTCGATCCACTGATGGCAGTGGTGGCTCGAAAGGTGTGGTCAGCCCCAGACACAGTGGAACCAACTCCCCGAAGGCCCACGAAATTCATCACAGCACCACAAGACAAGCAATTTTTGACAAAGGGTGTCCCTGTTGATGCTGTGGTGGTAGCAGCGGCCACGAAAAAGGAGTTGGCTGTGACTTCTTCATCTGTCCATCCCCGTAATAAGGAGTCTAGGACGATGGACAGATAAGGGAAGCAGATGTTTTCCTCAGCGACCTTTTCCATGTGGTCGCTGAACTATTTGTGCCATTTTACACGCCTTCAAAGAGATCTCCTTAAGGAGCTAGGAGATACCCTTCAAGATCCATCAGCTGCGAGGGCCCAGGATAAGATTACCTCTCAGCTGGCGATTCTTAATTCGATAGTGAACTCCTCCATGCGGCTCATTTCTTATGCGGATGATGGAGCGAGTAGAGCCGCAGGCACAGGTGTGGCCCTGAGAAGGCACACTTGGATGCGGTTATGTAACTTTGCGGACCCCTTTAAGGCGTCTTTCACCAATACCTCTTTTGATGTTTCTGCTCTTTTTGGACCACAGGTGAAGGATTCCCTTACCAGGTGTGAGCAGGAAAGCAAGATTCTCTCTGCTGTAGGAGTCCATTTTTCCACTCCTTCTAGACCATACCCCAAAGGTCAAAAAAAGTGGCAAAATGTGGTTCCGGAAACCCCAGGGAGTCATGCCTGACACACGTGGTGAGTTTCCCTCCAGGGGCAGAGGAGGGAACAACAATAGATGCCGCCCTCGAGGCAGAGGGGGGCCTGCAAAATCAGGGCAGCAGAGATTCCTTCTCTGACAAGCCCTTCCAGCATCCCTGAGGGGCTGCCCGGCTGCCCGCCTTCAGAGGCAGTCGGGGGAAGATTATCGCTGTACCAAAAAGCCTGGCAAGACATAACTCAAGACAGATGGGTACAGTCTATCATATCCGGAGGTTACAGAATTCCCTTCGTTCATACCCCCTTAAGGTCAAACAAATCCCTTCCAGATGTTCCACCCAGTCTAAGGGAACAAGCAGTCGAAGAGATCTCAAAACTGCTACAAAAAGAGCCATCCAACGAGTCCTAGCAGACCAGCAAGGATCCGGAATCTACTCAAGGTTCTTTTTGGTACCAAAAAAGACAGGGGACTGGAGATCCATTTTGGATCTCAGCAGACTAAACAGATCTGTACAAAGAACGAAGTTCCGGATAGTCACGCTTCTGTCCATTCTACCCTTTTTGGGTCAGGACAATTGGATGTGCTCCATAGATCTTCAAGATGCGTACTACCATATCAAAATGGACAGGCGCTCCAGAAGATTCCTCCACTTCTGGCTGGGAGCCAGTCATTATCAGTTCCGAGCTCTGCCCTTTGGTCTCACCACAGCCCCCAGGGTGTTCACCAAATGTATGGCAGTAGTTACCTCTCACCTGAGACGGCAAGGATTCCAGGTGTTTCCCTATCTAGACGACCGGCTCCTTACTGCTATCAGCTGCTACGAGCCAGGAACTACACCATCCAAACTTGCTCCAAGCTAGGTATCACAATAAATTTCGAAAAGTCTGCATTGTCACCTTGTCAGTCTATAACCTTTATCGGCGCAAGTTTAAGTAGAAAAGACATGTCAGCAAGACTTCCGTTACACAAAGTATTAGATATTCGCCGACATGTACAGGTGTTATTAGGGTACAAGAAAATTCAGGCCAGGTTTGTCCTAAAGACATTGGGCCTCATGGCAGCAGCGATCATACTAGTCCCCCTGGCTCATTTTCATATGAGGATTCTTCAGTGGTTGCTTTTCACCCAATGGTCATTTCTACAACTTCCAATGTCTCACATGATTATGATTACACAGACATGCAAAGACCAGCTTGCTTGGTGGATGGTTTCCCCGTCAGTACCCCAGGGCAGACCATTTGTTTTTCCTCCTCCAGTAGCCACGGTGACCATGGATGCCTCCCTGATCAGGTGGGGGGCACTTTCAGGGCAGAATAGTCCAAGGCACATGGCAACCCCACGAGTACCATCTGCATATCAATGTCTTGGAGATGAGAGCTGTGCTTTTAGCATTGCAAACTCTTCAGAACTCTCTTCCCACCAGGACCATTGCAATTCAGACAGACAATATGTCGGTAGTGTGGTACATCAACAAGCAAGGCGGAACCAAGTCCTACCCTTATGTCGAGAAGCACTCAGACTCTGGCAATGGGCGATCTTTTCCCAGCGGTTTCTGATAGCAACGCACATCCCTGGGAAGTCCAACGTTATAGCGGACAGGCTGAGCAGAGCAATTCTCATGCTTCACGAGCGGTCTTTCAATCAGACAGTGGCAGACCAAATCTTCCGCAAATGGGGTCAGCCTTGCTGTGACTTTTCGCTACCCCCTTCAACAGCAAGTGCAACAGTTTCTTTTCTCTCCTCCTTCTTCCCGGATACCCTCCCAGAGGCACTCTAATCCATAATTGGCCTCAGGGACTTCTTTATGCATTCCCTCCATTTCCCCTTATTCCCAAACTAATACAGAAATCTACCACGCTGGGATGCAAGATGATCCTCATTGCCCCCTACTGGCCTCGACAAATTTGGTTTCCGTTCCTGCTTCATCACCTCCTGGAGCAGCCCTGGACCCAGTACCAGACCTCCTGATCCATCAGTAGGGCGGGCTGCACCAATCCCTGCAATCTCTCGACCTCACTGCTTGGTTGCTCCACTTCCAACCTTAGCCAGGCTTCCGGACATTTCCCAATCGGTGCGTGAAATCATCTTATCTTCGCACAAATCTACCACCAGAAAAACTTATGCTAGTAAGTGGAAACGTTTCTCTTGCTGGGCAGAGTCTAAAAACATAGATCCCTTTTCAGCCCCGGTCCACCACATTTTAGATTTCTTAGTGGAACTTTTTCAGGCTGGGTCCTCTTCTGCCACCATTAGAGTTCAGTTAGCCGCAATTTCAAATTTTCATACAGGCCTATCTGAAACTAGTATCATGTCCCATAAGTTTTGCAAAGCTTTTCTCAAAGGAGACTACTTTGCTCAGGCCCCCAGTAAGAGATCCCCCACCTCCGTGGGATCTTAATTTGATCTTAGCTTCCCTAATATTGCCCCCCTTTGAACCTGCAGCTTCATGTTCCTTAAAGTTTCTTTCTTGGAAAACCCTCTTTCTTGTGGCAATTACCTCGGCCAGAAGAGTTTCCGAACTCCAGGCCCTTTGTGTTTTCCCTCCTTATTTAGTTTTCCGTAATGACAGAGTTTCACTCAGGTCTAATCCCTCCTTCCTTCCTAAGGTACCTTCAGAGAGTAATCTGAATCAATCCATTGATTTTTCGGTCTTCTTCCCAAATTATTCCAACAAAGCTCAACATAAATTACATCAGTTGGATGTTCATAGACAATTACGTTTCTACTTGCATAGGACTAAACAAATTAGGAAATCAGATCAGCTCTTCCTCTCCTATGCTGAAGGTAAACAAGGTCTACCAGTGTCTAAAGTAACTCTGTCTAGGTGGTTGACTTCTATTATTACTTTGATTTATCAATTGAGGTACAAACAGCTCCCTGCTAAACCAAAAGGCCACTCTACTAGGGCTTTAGCTACTTCTGTAGCTTTTCAGGCAAGATTACCAATGGAAGCCATTTGTGCGGCAGCACTCCCCATACATTTATTTCTCATTATAAGTTGGATGAGGCCTCTAGGAGCAGAGCTGATTTTGGTTCCACTGTGCTGAAGAGTCTGTTCCGGTGAGCCACCCAGGACTGAGGTACTAGGGACGCTGTCCCAACCAGCAAGAATGAAGGCGAGATAGACAACTTAGGTTCATAGGTTAGTACTAGGCTAACTGCCCTTGTGAGCCATTTTAAGCCTAGCCAATTATCCCTTGTGAGATTCAAACCCTGCACCTTGTGTTTGTAAGGCAAACACCTTAACCATTAGGCCACCCTCCCAACCCTTAACATTAAGAAGTTATGTACTTACCATAACGTTCCATGTTAGTTGTCTTCTTCTTGCCTTCTTTCTTGCATCCCACCCTCGATCCCCCTATCCTAATAGACCGAGAAGAGTTTCCCTCTGAGTTCCTTTTAGCTGGCTGGGTCTTATCTAGTTTGTTCCCTCAACCTTTTAGCTCTGTAGCTAAATGTATGCTGTTAGGACAGGTGTCCTTATATTTGTCTGTAGTTAGGTCTACCAAACGAGATCTGGGGATCTAGTGTCAGGCATTGTGGGATATGGGGAGGCCTCGAGCCAGTAAATAGCTCTCGAGCTTTAGAAGATGGCCGAGTCGGAGCCGAGGAGCAGCTCCGAACCCAACTAGCAAGAAAGAAGGCGAGAACAAGACAACTAACATGGAACGTTATGGTAGGTACATAACTTCTTATTTTTATATATATATATATATATATATATATATATATATATATATATATATATATATATATTAACATCCTTCTGTCGTTGTCTTTCACTTGCAAACAAGATCTGGGGATTTGGCCCAGAGCATCATGGGATAGGGGTTAGCCTCGAGCCAGTGGAAGCTCTCGAGCTTTAGTGTTCAGCTGAGTTGGAGCAGAGAACAGCTCTGAACTCAACCAGCATGAATATAGGCGAGATGGACAGCACTCATGGAGCGGCGTTGTGGTGAGTACATAACTTCTTATTTTGTTTGAGTTGTGTCTTATTCTGCAGCTTTAAAGGAGTTGTTTTTTTTTTGGTTCTTGAATTATTTGCTTTGTGATGCTTATCATCCAAGTTTCATCCCTTTTCTTATATCTAAGCACATCTGGTTCTCTTTTTGCACACCTTCTCTATTCTTATTACTGTAGAAAAGGTAGCTGTACGTGTAACTGAGAGTTGTTTTCATTGCATTAGCATATCTTAATTTTGAATATACATTTCATATAACATAGGTTTGATCATTGTTTTTTTTGTTTCTCTCTTTGTTGTGTTACTTGTTATCATAATGATGCTGCCAGTGACACTGTGGAACTCCTGCCACCTGATGTCAGAGTATCATTAGCCTCTGATGATGATGGCAGCAATGAAGAGGCACAGTCTGAGGATGCAGAGAGTCAGTATGACACTGAGGATGTGATTGTAGCCTCTCCTGCCTCTGTCAGTATGCCTGTGCATACCCATGACACAGAGACCTCAGACAGGACAGGTTGAGGGTGACACAGGTGACCAGGGTAGTGTGGTTACTCCAGTTGCATAACTGGTGGATTCTCCCCTTAGTCATTGTGTGGGCGAGGTTCCACACAGGCGGGATGGTAGAGGTGCTCTGAGTAGGCTTGCTGTCTACCCACCTCCTGATGTTAGTATGTCAGTAAGTACCACACATGGTTGTGTAGGGCCATCACAGAGGCACAGGCATGTTTCAAAAGAGCCTCAGAAGAGAGAGTACAAGTACTAAATGTTGTGCATTCTGACAGGTGGGACTGCCTGAACCATGTGATTAACTCCTTGGACTAGATGAATGAAACTCTGGATCGGGCAGTGAAGTACAGTCGAACATCTGCTGGGGGAGGGTCAGTATCCACATGGCCTAAGAGCCGCTACATCATTCAGTGTTAGCCAGTGTGGCAGTCTATAATCCTGTTCCTGTAGTGGCATTAAATCCACTGCTCCATCAGTGATTCCATTGTCCACACCCAGACATTGGTAGGCCACATGGTTGTTGTCCAGGATACAGTCATAATGAGGACTCCTCCAGCAGACATCAGTCACGTTCAGGTGGCACCCCAAATTCAATTCTTGCCAGGGCCATGGAACTAGCAGTGCAACTCCTGGCAGAGGTAGTTCTCATGGTTGGGGGTGGCAATGCTGAATTGACTAGTCTACAATGCACGGCTCACATCTGTCTGAGGTGCTAGGATGTAGTGCTAGCACAGTGCTTGATTGTGTTCATGTTGATACACACACACACACTGATTATCTAAGCAGTACTGTTGACTGCTTTGCGTGTCTTGCTATTGGCCCTGCAAATTGGATACTTAAGGAATACATTTTTGTTATGCTTGCACACACACTTAAGGAATACATTTTGTTTTGCTTGCACACACACACACACACACACACACACACACACACACACACACACACACACACACACACACACACACACACACACACCTTTTTGGTGTCAGGCCTGCCCTTCTGTCGTCCTAGTCCACTCTGTGAAAGTGATGATGACTGTGCCCCTGCCCTTTTCATATTTCTTCCTGACTTTGGGTTTCATATGTCTGATGCACAGCATGGATAGCTAATGCTCACTTTTTCAGAACTTTCCTGTATAGTAAATGTATTGCAGAATAAATTGTTTGAATTGTTGTTCATAATCATTTGTGAATGACTTGTTCTACAATTGTTGACCTTCACTGTATTTCTGTTAATATAGTTAATGCAGTCAGAGTAGATATTTAAGTATTGCTTATTGTTATACTTGTGTAAATGATGCTACCAGTCACCTGCTCAAGCAGTCAGTTGAAATGCATGATGCACAATATTGGGCCAGATCCATATCTGTATATTCCAAACATCAGCCATAAGCTGTTACTAACATTATTGTATACCTAGGACGTGTTCCACCTTAGGGACGTATGAGAATTGGCATGACAGTAATCAGTTGTATAACTCTGTATTTTTCTATACAGGTTCCAAGAGTTACCTTGTTACCTTGCTGATACAACATGTGTTATGGGGGTTGGCTTTGCCTGATGCTAACAGAACACAACCATTAGATTGTTAAATAAAGGTTGCGCATTTTTGCAGGCATCAGTTTTAATATTTATATGTGCTTAGGCTCTTCTTAGTTTTTCAGTAACCATTTGAAATATTGGGACCTGCTAGAAGAAGTCCCGAAGTACAGCGCCTAACTGACCGAATGAACGGATTTACATGTACTAAGTCCAAGATGCCATTTTTTAGAATATTCTCTTTTCTTAGAGGTATGGTGATATTGAAGTTGGTATATTTAAGTTTAGGGGATGTGAGAGTGTGGGGGGGGGGCCTTTCCCCCTGCAAAAAGAAGTTTTAAGTAGAAGAGCAATGTTTGAGATTCGTTCTTCTCTGGCTTTTCGGTCTATTTGTTCGACTTATCAGAACTTGGCATTTTGAGTGCCAACATTTCAAGAGGAATCCTAGTTTTTCACTTAGTCAGTGTTTGTGCTATCCATTGCCTCTTACCCAGAGCCATGGCACGCTGTGCACGCCTATATCTACTGGCAGCATCTGCAGCTGGTGGTTCTCCCTCAGACTCCTCATCTGTATCTGCTGGAGCTTCTGACCCTGCCTGTGTTCCTGAGAACTGTGGCCCTGCATCCAAGTTGCCCTAGTTAAAGTGGTTTCCTGAGAATGATATTGTGCAATGTGGAATTGACTGTGAGTATTTCAGCAGAGGTTGCTGAGTTGTACTGCAGGACACCTTCTGACGTGTCTAGACACCAGAGCATTGATTTGAGCAAGCCCAAGTACAAGTTCTGTCGTATTCCTAGTTTGAGCATGGGCATCATTGTATCCTTGCTCACTGGGGTTGTTTTGGTTTCACATAGATTTTATGAGCCAAGATTCCAGTGCATAACCTGCATCCCGACTAGATGCTGTTGTGGGAAGTCACCCTAGCAAGCCTTGCAAATAGGTCACAGGTGTGCCACATGTGTGTGTCACAAAAACTGTATGGGTTACATACACAGATATTGCAGATGATCCCTTGGGCATTACAAGATAACCTTGACAGTTTATAGAGTGGTATCCTTTCCTTTTACTGTACCTCCTTCCCTGTTCACCTAGTGGAGCTTTTATTTGTGTGCATACTTCACAAAACTTCAGGGAAGTGTGCTGTCGCATAAGATTCCTATGTGGTTCTTGCTATCTCTTCTGGGCTGTGTGGGAAACAGATGTGCTCTGTTGCATGTTGTAACATTGCATTTAGAAACTGATGTAATATTCTAGAAGCTGAGACCTGAGACACCCCTAATATAGCCCATGTGGGTCTCCAGAAAGTACCAGTACATAAAGCTTTACGTACCTTTGTTTCTACTCAGCTGGGTTCTCCACAATTTCCCTGGGGCCACAGGTTAGGGCTTCAGAGGTTGCATATTTCCTGTAGTGTTTCCCTGCCCAGCCAGTATTGTGCTACAGTTTCTGTGTCATGCAGTCCATGGTAAGTTAAATGGGGTCTAAATACCCTTCTTCTTCTTGGCCAAGGTCTGGCAGCAGCAGTACCTTGAATTAAATAAAGCCTGTTGCACATACAGGTTAATGATGGCAGCAGCAACCACTAACATTTTTTTTCTTTCTAAGTGTAATTGTGGCTGTGATCCAGACAGTTTTTGGATTTCAGGGGGAATGACTACACTGAGTGTACATGATTGCTTTACAGGTTCCCGAATTGTTCTGCCATGTTGGATTGGTTAATTAGCATGTAAGCTACCTCTGCTTTCATTAATAATATTCTGCCATGTACCCTTGTTTTAAGGCTCTACACTAGGTGGTATCTTGTGTGTGGTGTGTCACGTAGACAATAGCTGCACTTAGTGTAGCAATTAATGAATCTGGCCTGTAGTTTTATATATTTAAAATATACCTGTTGCTTTTTCTTCACTTTGTTTGGAATGCAGCACACTTTTTGTAATCTTATGTCATTTCCATATGAAAATAATACTTCAAGGAATAGCATTGAAAACTTGCCAAAGGAAAGACAGGCAGAGTGTTTTGTTTTCACTTGTTACACTTTAGGTAATTAATTGCACATGAAATCTGAAGAATTCTTTACATCTGTATGGTTTAGACGTCATGGACATAGTTCATTGTTGCTTGCTCTTTTATCTAGCTAAAACCTAGTACGTGTATAACTTAATTTGTAACATGTTGTACTTTAGGCTTTTCTTATAAAATCTTCTTATCTCATTATAAATTATGTATACTTTTAATTAACTTTAATATGTAATCATTTGTATGCTGCAAAATTACTGGATGTGACAGTTCTGATGTTGTTGGTAAACTAAAATTAGTATAACTGTAGAAATCCACCTGATTAATTTATGTTATAAGTTATGAGATTCCTGGCAAAGTGTTGCGTTTTTCCTTTACTTTTTACATCACTTCATATTTGTTCATTATTTCACAATCCTGTGTATGCAATAAAACAATTAATGTGAGAAATGAGTGCTTAGCACTTTGCAAGTCATGCAATACATCATATTAATAATTTGCCTTTAACATTACAGCAAATTTCTCCTTCACAGTTCCAATGTCCATTTCTCTAACTTTTGGAACTAACTTAAAACCAATTGTATTACATTCATCCACACTACCAGTAGATGCAGGTTTAAATTAAGAGGTGTGAATTCCCATTTACCTGTCTGCCTGCTTTTTAATACATTACATTTTTTAACAAGAATGAAACAGTAAGTTGCTTGCAGTTTACTCATATAAGGACAGCGAAGATAGTCTGATGTGGCACCAGATATTTAGAATTCCCCTTGAATACTTGCCTTTATGCAAGTGTCCACTGCTGTTCATATGATTTTGCATCAAGGAGCCTGTACCGACAGCATGCTGTCTTTGAAAACAGTCTTCCTCGACGGCTTTCATGAGAATCTTTGTCACCTCATTGGGCAAGAAGTTAAATTCTTCACTATTTGCTCTTGATCCTTTACAGAGGGCTTGTGGATTTTCAGCCTCTTGCTCTAGCTGGCTTGCCAAATGTTAGAATTCAAGATGACTTCAAAACAGAATCAACCGATTTTATTATCAATAACATTTCAGCAGCAATGTCATTCAACAGGTGTCCTTGAAGACCAATGTTCAGGACTGACTAACAAAGATAAACTAGCTATATTCGTACTATTTTAACTTGTTTTTGTATTTATTCTATGGGTTTTTAGACTTCCTTTACTATTGCAGATGCAGCTGAGATCTTCAGAAGCATCCTGTTTTACTCAACTGTTAAGGTCTTGCAATTCTTTTACATCTTCCTATCTGAAAGGCAAATAGGAAAATAAAAACACTCTGCACCTAGACTTTCTGCTGACCACAAGGTGCCTCAACTAGCTTTCTACACGCTCGTTAAAAATATATGTTTCATCCTCTCACAAAGCATTTGCTTACCTTTATAATGAGCAAAATCAAATATGTGTTGATTCAAAATGGAATCCTGGCAGGCATCTTGAAGTTTATTAAAATTACATTTCTTCCTCAGTAGGCATAGCACCTTATGGTTTCACACTTGTTGTGTGGATATGTGACCTCTACAACTGTTGTCACACATTCGATGTGTCTGCTGACTGACCATACCAGTTAGGTTTACATTTTTAGGTTAATACATGGCACATAAGGATAGTAAATGCCTAAAGTAGTTCTCCAGACACAGACAAAAGAGCTACTTCAGGCGCTGTGTGACAGATGGCAAGTATGGGACACCAATAAGAGCAACCAGGCCTTCTGTACTGTGTGTGGTGTGAACTTGTGGTGGATGTGTATTTGGTTGTTGGCTGTAACAAAGCAGCCCAGCAGATCCATGACACTGTCACTGACATAACCCTGCCTGCATGCCCATCAGAAGGTCCATTGCACAGGAGAGGATGGCTACAGTTGGGGGAGGTCTGCCATTGCGTACCACCATGGAGGAGATTCTTTTGTCCATGTCTGGGCAGATTGAAAGGACTGCGATACCTAGCAGAGGCCTGGAAGTGGAAAATGAGCTGCATGCATAATCTCATGTCTCTGTTGTGGATTTACCAGGTTGATATTACTTTTTTTTAGTAAGGCAATTTAGAGGCACACCTGGGTTGCCAGTTCACTGATGCTCAATACCACCATATTCTATGTACAGACACATCTGGGATGCCGACACAAAAGCAATACCATTCAAGGTATGTTTGTTGACATTTTTTGCATAGCTTTTATCTACACCAGTGGTGCAACACAGGGTAGTGGGACAGTGACGTATTGCTTACATGGGTGTTTGTCTGTTTTCACAGGTGCGGTGCTCATGAGAGTCCTCTGTTTTCACAGGTGCGGTGCTCATGAGAGTCCTCTGACATGGAACAGGGCATGGCTGATGTTGGTGTTGCATCAGACACTGATAGTGTTGAAGGCCTTATGGTAGCACAGTTTGAAGGTACAGTGCCATTGGTAGCAAATATGACTGTGGAGGGCACAGTACCACCCACTCAAGTGATACAGATCTGTTGCTTGTGAAAACTGCCACCACTTCTTCAGAGCTCATGGAAGGACAAGTAATGTCTTTGCATCCCTACTCAAGGAACACCATTGTCCCTTGTCCATGTACCTGCAGTGGACAGTGATACCTCCATAGACTTTGTAGCAATAAGGGTCAGGAGAAGCCACCACCATCACTGTGCCTTCCAGTCATTACTTGTCAAGGACATCACAATGTGCATTACACAAACTATATGTAGAGCAGTCATCTAGGAAAAAGGAGGATGCCATCACCACCATGACAGCGATTATCAGTCTAAAGTGCTGCCTACATGACAACATAAATTAGGCTTTTAGTACATGGTCCATCTGATCAGTGTATTGGGCATTCACCTGGGTGCCATCACCATCACTCCTCCCTGGGTCCATCTCCCAAGCAGTAGGGCTGAAGCCGTTCTCATGGCCGCATACATATACACAGGGCAGCCATATCTGCAGGAGCAGTGTCCCCCCCGGAACAAATTCTAGACATATACCTACTACTGCTAGATGCCTACCCCTTTCAGGATGTATTACCCCCTGCTCCTACACGGTATACGTAGTGACTGTGAGTATTTCGGCAGAGGTTGCTGAGTTGTACTGCAGGACACCTTCCGATGTGTCCAGACACCAGAGCATTGATTTGAGCAAGCCAAGTACACATTCTGTGGTATTCCTAGTTTGAGCATGGGCATCATTGTATCCTTGTTCAGTGGGGTTGTTGTGGTTTATCATAGATTTTATGAGCCAAGATTCCAGTGCATAACCTGCATCCCTGACTAGATGCTCTTGTGGAAAGTCACCCTAGCAAGCCTTGAAAACAGGTCACAGGTGTGCCACGTTTGAGTTACAAAAACTGCATTGGTTGCCTACACAGGCATTGCAGATGATCCCTTGGGCATTACAAGATAAACCTGACAGTTGATAGTGTGGTATCCTTTTCTTTTACTGTACCTCCTTCCCTGTTCACCTAGTGGAGCTTTTATTTGTGTGTATGCTTCACAAAAATTCAGGGAAGTCTGCTATCGCATAAGATTCCTGTGTGGGTCTTGCTATCTCTTCTGGGGTTTATGGGAAACAGATGTACTCTGTTGCATGCTGTAACATTGCATTTAGAAACTGATGTAATATTCTAGAAGCTGAGACCTAAGACACTCCTAATATAGCCTATGTGGGTCTCCAGAAAGTACCGGTACATAAAGCTACACGTACCTTTGTTTCTACTCAGCTGGGTTCTCCACAATTTCCTTGGGGCCACAGGTCAGGGCTTCAGAGGATATCGTGCTACAGTTTCTGTGTCATGCAGTCCATGGTAAGTTAAATGAGGTCCAAATACCCTTCTTCTTCTTGGCCAGTGTCTGGCAGCAGCAGCACCTTGAATTAAATAAAGCCTGTTGCACATACAGGTTAATGATGGCAGCAGCAACCACTAACATTTTTTTCTTTCTAAGTGTAATTGTGGCTGTGATCCAGACAGTTTTTGGATTTCATGGGGAATGACTACACTGAGTGCACATGATTGCTTTATAGGTTCCCGAATTGCCCTGCCATGTTGGATTGGTTAATTAGCATGTAACTTGGGTGCTTATGCTTTCATTAATATATTCTGCCATTTACCCTTGTTTTAAGGCTCTACACCAGGTGGTATCTTGCGTGTGGTGTGTCACGTAGACAATAGCTGTACTTAGTGTAGCAACTGATGAATCTGGCCTGTAGTTTTATATAAAAAAATATATACCTGCTGCTTTTTCTTCACTTTGTTTGGAATGCAACACACTCTTTTTTTTTTTTTTTTTGGGGGGGGGGGGGCAAACTTAAAAAAAAGTGTGAAACAAGTTTCATAATGTGAAGTTGTTAAATCCCACCATTTATTCTCACTGATGAGTTCGGAGACGATCCTCGGCTCCGACACGGCCGATAGCAAAGCTCAAGGTTTAGCAATAGCTCATGACCAAGCCCCTTATCCCATGATGCACTGCTGGAATGACCTCAGATCTAGTGTGCCGTGGCATGGATCTCTTGGTTTCAGCATTGCTCGAGAGTATTTTCATCTATTAGCAAGTTTTTACAAACCTTTTTCTATTTTCTTATAGTGTTAGTTCGGTGCTACTGTAGTGTTATTTAGACTGTTATCCCCTTCCGTATTAACAGTTATCCGGCAGTTTTTGGCCTTTTCCATTAATGGATATTTGGGATAGAGTTTATTAGATAGTGTTGTCAGTTTATATTCTTATATAGATATATATATATATATATATATATATGTGTGTGTGTATAGTGTGTGTTAAAACTGTTTCATATTTGCTATTAGTTGTGATAGAGTTTAAGCATTAGCATAATTATGTCTGAAGTTAAAGAAAAATCTAAGTCTGGCTTCAAGAAATGTCCAGACTGTGGACAAAAGATGCAAGTCACTGACGGGCACATTCAGTGTGTATACTTTTTGGGTGCGAAGCACCTACAAAAATCTTGTAGTATTTGTCATTCCTTCTCTTCTAGAGTGTTGTTAGAAAGGAAGAGAAAATTGGTGGATTGGGGCTTGCTTAAGCACCCCTTCTCTGAAGCTTTGAGTGACCAGGATGGTGCCAGCAAGTCATCTAAGTCTTCAAAATCTTCTGCGGATTCCAGGGGATGTAAGAAGGCTAAGAAAATGGATGATTCAGGGCCATCGGTTCCATTGACCTTGGAGCTGTAGTGTGCCTTCCTTTCGGAGCCAGCTCACAGCCTTGGAGCCAGTCTCTAAGACTCCTTCATCTCCTTTGCTTCAAACGGCACCGTCTGTGCATTCATCGAAGTCTTCTGTTAGCCTCTCTGATCTGGATATGGACCGTTTGGTGCAGAAGCTCTTAAGAGTACCAGGCCTTCCAAATTGTTGTCGGCTCCGACACTCCCGTCAGAGCCGAAGACCATCACCCCGGACTTGACTGCTCCTCCTCTGAGCCGTACCGGACCTTCGAAGCTGGAGGAGGTCGACCTGATGTTTGTTGATCCTGTGTAGCCGAGACTTGCCCCGGTATCTTAGGTTCTATCCGCTCGGACATCCTCAGTGCCACCTGGGGACTCTAAGAACCGACACTCTCATGTTGGGTCTGGTGAGGGTAGTCGTACCGACTTGTCGGTGCCGACTCTTCCTCTCGGGGCTTCGGCTCGGATGAGCTCGGCTCCTACCTCGGGCTCGGAGCCCATGGCTTTGGTGTGTGAGGATCAGCCGATTCCTTCGGGTCCATCTATTCCTTCTCATTGGAGCCGTGGTCCTATTCGAAACTTTGAGGAGAGTCTTGTCTCCAAGGACATCTTCAGCATCAGGTCTGGCTTCCTCCTCCTCTCAAGCACCTGTGTCTGCTTCTGTTTCCATCGGCCAACCCAAGCGTAGAGACCCTGAGCCTCAGGTAGCCCCAGAGGGCGCCACTTGCTCTTTCGAGACGTCTCCAGAGGCTCCCGCTGAGGAGGTCTCCAGGAAGAGGTGGTGTAAGAGGAGACACCTGGACTCCCCACAGGAGTCTTTGACATCTGACACTGACTAGGATGAGTCAGAAGGGTCCCCTCGATCCCCCTCTGAGGATATCTCCTTTGCGGAGATACTAGAGATCCTTAGGCAGAGGAGTGATTGGCAGTCCAAAAGCCCTACCGAGGATGAGTCAGTGCTTCTGAAGGCTTTCGGGTCTCATCCTTCCACCTCTTGGGTGTCTCCACCTTACGATGAGCTCATGGATCTAATCTCTCGTAGGGCATGGGAGTCGCCGGAGTCCATGGAACCTGTCCCTCGGAGGCCAAATAAGTTCATCTCCACCCCATGGATAAACCTTTTTTGACTAAGGGAGTGCCTATTGATGCCATGGTGGTGGCGGTGGCCACCAAGAAGGAAATGTCTGAGACTTCCTCATCTATCCATCCTCCTAACAGAGGTTCTAGGATCATGGATAGATATGGGAAATGCATGTATAGTTCAGCGACGTTCTTTCTTCGATCACTGAGCTATTTAACCCACTTCACCAGACTCCAAAGAGATCTCCTGAAAGAGTTAGGAGATGCTCTCCAGGGTATGGTAGCTGCAGGGGTTTCCGACAAAGTTACCAACAAGTTCGCTACTCTAAACTCGATTGTGAACTCGTCCATGTGTCTCATATCTTACGCAGTTGATGGTTCGAGTAGGGCCGCAAGTTCAGGCATTGCTCTGTGTAGACATGCCTGGATGCGTCTCTGTTCCTTTGCGGAGCCCTTCAAGTCTTCATTTATCAACACCCCATTTAATGGCTCATCCTTGTTTGGGCCCAAGGTCAAGGAAACTTTGACCAGGTGTGAGCAGGTAGGAAAACCAGCCCAGAAAACCACAGTGAAAAACTTCTCAAAAGCGAACTTCTCACTTCTCAAAACCGAAGTGGAATCCTTCAAGGCCCCAGGGCCAGTGGAAACTACGGCCCAAACTGCAGAATCCTATATAAACGCATTCTACGGACATCTCCAGGAATGCATGGATCATGCTATCCCATACAAAACCAAGACCCAATCATCCAAAGGCAGGCATCCAGTCTGGTGGACCCCTGCCATAAATAAACTGTGCAACAGAAGGAGGAAGCTACTACATGATAGAGCAAAATCCCTAATAGGGAAGGCATCTCTGATCAGTACTAGCAAAAAATTACGATCCCTCATAAAATCCTCCAAGGCCAGCTTCGAGAGAAAAATTGCACAGGACACCAAAGACAATCATAAGGCTTTTTTCAGTTATGCTAGAAACCTGGGATGCAACTCCCAGACTTGTTCTGAGTTGATTCTAAACAACAAAAAATACACTGAACCCACAGACATCGCCAATATCCTGGCAGACAGGTTCAGTGCAAACTTCTCCACCCCCCAAAAGAGCAAGTATCTATCCCGGCAGAGGGCTGCCTCCCAAACATCTCTGATGCTCAGGTGAAGGCTGCCCTCTCCAAAGCAGAAAACACTGCTTCCATGGGACCAGATGGCGTCCCAGGTTGCGTCCTACATGAACTCCAAGAGGAACTAATCCCTCAAATAAAACAGCTATACAATCTCAGCCTCACTACAGGATATGTGCCCACAGAATGGCGTACAGCAACAGTGGTCCCACTCCACAAAGGTGGAGCCTCTATGGACCCTGGAAACTATCGCCCCATAAGCCTCACTAGCTTAGTCTGCAAGGCTATGGAGAGGATCATCATGGAGCTCATAAACAAAGACATTGGGGACCTACAGACACTAGATCCTACCCAGTTTGGCTTTGTCAAGGGCAGATCCTGCCTTTTGAACCTGGTTGACTTCTTCGAAACAGTCCCCAAAGCCATAGATGAAAGGAAGGTAGTCCACACAGCCTATCTGGACCTTGCAAAGGCATTTGACACAATAACCCACTCGTGCATCATAGATAAGCTATCCAGCTTAAATATAAACCCCTATGTCACAAGATGGGTCGCAAACTGGCTCAAAGACAGAACCCACAGAGTGAGAGTTGCTGGAGCCATGTCAGATTCGAAACCGGTCACAAGTGGCGTCCCACAGGGTTCTGTCCTGGGACCACTGTTGTTCGGTATATACTTTTCCGAGGTACAGGCAAACGTGGGAGGACTATGGCTCACCAAGTTCGCAGACGACTGCAAACTAGGAGCCATAATCAACTCTCCAGCTGACACAAACATCCTTCAAAAAGGTCTCACAGAGACAGATAACTGGTGCCAGCGCCATGGTTTAAAGCAAAATGCCAAAAAATGTATAGTCATACCCTTTGGCAAAAACAATGTGCCCACAAATTACCACATAGGCGGAAACCCATTAAGTACAGAGAAAGTTATTAGGGACCTGGGGACCCAAGTTGATAGCAATCTCTCCTTTGAAAACCCCATTGCCAAAGTGGTTAGAAAGACCTTCTACATAGCCCACCTCATCACGAAGGGTTTCGCATCTAGATCAAGAGAGGTAATCGTGCCCCTTTATTCACCCCTCATCAGGCCCATCATAGAATACAATGCCCCTTTTGGGATGTACCTTACCCGACACCTGCAGCAATTAGAAAGACCCCAAAGTATCTCACCAAGAGGATCAAGGGTCTCAAACAGATGCCATATGCTGCTCGGTTAAAAACTCCAGCTCTACTCAGTTGCATAGCCTACTTGAGGCGATCTATGCCTGACATACAAAGCTATGTCAAATCCAGAATTAATGGACATGCTCCACCTCAGTAAATCTAAATCCCTTAGAGCCACACGCTCGAGGGACTTGAACCTCAGCACAGAAATAAATAGAACTTGCTGGAGGGACAGGTTCATAACCCAGAGGCTCCCTTCGCTCTGGAATAGAATTCCAGTTCATGTGAGGCAGAGCACCTCACTGAATCTCTTCAAGAAGAATCTCGATAGGTGGATGGGGGATCGTAGGTTTGTCCCAGGGATTACTCCCGTGTCACTATTAGACAGAGGCACAGTAAAGTAAACCTTAAAAAGGGCACAGTATACTCAAATCAAGGGGTGGCGTAAGCCATACAGAATCGGGCTAGGCTTATAATTGCCCCAGGGCAGATAGCCTAGTATAAACTTATGAACCTATGAAAGACTCTGTCTGCTTTCGGAGTCCGCTTTTCTAACCCTATTCGGCCTTATCCTAAAGGCCTTAGGGGCGGAAAGATGTGGTTTCAAAAAGCCCAAGGAGCCTTTCAGGACACACGTGGGAAACCCCCTCTAGAGGCAGAGGAGGGGGTTATAATGGAAGACGCCGCCCGTGCGGCAGAGGGGGTCCACAACAGCAGGGTGACAGAGGTCAATTTTCTGATCAGCCCTACCAGCGCTCCTGAAAGGAGGCCCAGCTGTCCTGCTCTGGAGGCAGTCTGAGGTCGCTTGTCTCTATACCCAGAAGCCTGGCTAGATATAACATCCAATACCTGAGTACAAAGCATCATCTCCAGAGGATATTTCATACCCTTCTCTTTCCCCCTTTGTGCCCCCCCCAGTAGCCAATGTGACCACGGACGCTTCACTGATAGGGTGGGGGGGGGGGCATTTTCAGGGAAAGACTGCTCAAGGCACATGGACAGAGCAGGAGTCACATCTGCATATCAATGTTCTAGAGATGAGAACAGTACATCTGGCATTGCAGTATTTTCAGGACTTCCTCTAGGGACAATTGCAGTTCAGACAGACAACATGTCAGTGGTCTGGTACTTGAACAAACAGGGCAGAACCAAGTCTTACCACCTTTGTCGAGAAGCCCTCAGAGTATGGCAATGGGCTGTGTCATCCCAGCGTTTTCTGTTAGCAATGCACATCCCGGGGAAATCCAACGTGATAGCGGACAAGCTGAGCAGGGCAATTTTGTTGCCACATGAGTGGTCTCTCAACCAAGACATTGCAGACAAGATTTTCCGCAAATGAGGCCAGCCTTGCTGCGACCTTTTTGCCAGTCATATCAATACCAAATGCAGAAGCTACTTTGCCCTGATACCACCTCCGGGACATCCCCCGAGAGATGCACTTGTACACGATTGGCCTCCGGGTCTCCCATACGCATTTCCTCCAATCCCATTGATACCCATACAGGTTAATGATGGCAGCAGCAACCACTAATATTTTTTTCTTTCTAAGTGTAATTGTGGCTGTGATCCAGACAGTTTTTGGATTTCAGGGGGAATGACTACACTGAGTGTACATGATTGCTTTATAGGTTCCCGAATTGCTCTGCCATGTTGGATTGGTTAAATAGCATGTGATTTGGGTGCCTATGCTTTCATTAATATATTCTGCCATTTACCCTTGTTTTAAGGCTCTACACTAGGTGGCATCTTGTGTGTAGTGTGTCATGTAGACAATAGCTGCACTTAGTGTAGCAATTGATGAATCTGGCCTGTAGTTTTATATGTTTAAAATATATCTGTTGCTTTTTCTTCACTTTGATTGGAATGCAACACACACTTTTTTTTTTGTGGGGGGGGAACTTAAAAAAGGCGTGAAACAAGTTTCATAACAAGTTTCATATTTTGTTTGTACTCTTATGTTATTTCCATATGAAAATTATACTTTAAGGAATAGCATTGAAAACTTGCCAAAGGAAAGACAGGCAGAGTTTTTTTTCACTTGTTACACTTTAGGTATTATTAACTAACTGCACATGAAATCTGAAGAATCTTTTACATCTGTATGGTTTAGACGTCATGGACATAGTTCATTGTTGCTTGCTTTTTTATCTAGCTAAAACCTAGTACGTGTGTAACTTAATTTGTAACATGTTGTACTTTAGGCGTTTCTTACAAAACCTTCTTATCTCATTATAAATAATGTATACTTTTCATTAACTTTAAGGTGTAATCATTTGTATTCTGCAAAATGACTGGATGTATCAGTTCTGATGTTGTTGGTAAACTAAAATTAGTATAACTGTAGAAAGCCACCTGATTAATTTATGTTTTTCTGCATAACAGATTATAAGTTTTGAGATTCCTGGCAAAGTGCTGCATTTTTCCTTTACTTTTTACATCACTGCATATTTGTTCATTATTTCGCAATCATGTGTATGCAGTAAAACAATTAATGTGAAAAATGAGTGCTTAGCAGTTTGCAAGTCATGCAATACATCATATTCATAAATTGCCTTTAACATTACAGCAGATTTCTCCTTCACAGTTTAGTGTCCATTTTTCTAACTTTTGGAACTAACTTGAAACCAATTGTATTACGTTCATTCACACTACCAGTAGATGCAGGTTTAAATTAAGAGGTGTGAATTCCCATTTACCTGTCTGCCTGCTTTTTAATACATTACATGTTTTAACAAGAATAAAAAAGAAAGTTGCTTGCAGTTTACTCATATAAGGACAGCGAAGATAGTCTGATGTGGCACCAGATATTTAGAATTCCCCTTGAATACTTGCCTTTATGCAAGTGTCCACTGCTGTTCAGATGATTTTGCATCATGGAGACTGTACCGACAACACGCTGTCTTTGAAAACAGTCTTCCTCGACGGCTGTCATGAGAATCTCTGTTACCTTGTTGGGCAAGAAGTTAAATTCTTCACTATTTGCTTGTGATCTTTTACAGAGGACTTGTGGATTTTCAGCCTCTTGCTATAGCTGGCTTGCCAAATGTTAGAATTCATGATGACTTTAAAACAGAGTTAACAGAGATTATTATCATTAACATTTCAGCAGCAATATTATTCAACAGGTGTCCTTGAAGTCCAATGTTCCGGACTGACTAACCAAGATAAACTAGCTATATTTGTACTGTTTTAACTTGTTTTGTATTTATTCTGTGGCTTTTTAGACTTCCTTTACTATTGCAGATGCAGCTGAGATCTTCAGAAACATCCTGTTTTACTCAACTGTTAAGGTCTTGCAATTCTTTTACATCTTCCTATCTGAAAGGCAGATAGGAAAATAAAAACACTCTGCACCTAGCCTTTCTGCTGACCACAAGGTGCCTCAACTAGCTTTCTACACACCAATTAGAAGTAAATGTTTCATCCTCTCACAAATCATTTGCTTAGCTATATAATGGGCAAAACCAAAGATGTGTTGATCGAAAATGGAAACCTGGCAGACATCTTGAAGTTTATTAATAATAACATTTCTTCCTCAGTAGGCATAGCATCTTATGGTGTCACACTTGCTGTGTGGGTATGTGACCTCAACAACTCTTGCCATACATATAATGTGTCTGCTGACTGAACATACCAGTAGGTTTACATTTTCAGGTTAATACATGGCACATAAGGATAGTAAATGTCTAAAATAGTTCTCCAGACACAGACAAAAGAGCTACTTCAGGTGCTCTGTGAGCACAGATGGCAAGTATGGGACACCAATAAGAGCAACCAGGCCTTCTGTTACTGTGTGTGGTCTGAGCTTGTGGTGGATGTGAATTTGGTTGTTGGCTGCAACAAAGCAGCCCAGCAGATCCATGACACTGTCACTGACATAACCCTGCATGTCCATCAGTAGGTCCATTGCACAGGAGAGGATGGCCACAGTTGGGGGAGGTCTGCCATCATGTACCACCATGGAGAAGATCCTTCTGTCCATGTCTGGGGAGATTGAAAGGACTGTGATACCTAGCAGAGGCCTGGATGTGGAAGATGAGCTGCATGCATCATCTCATGTCTCTGTTGTGGATTTATCAGGTTGATATTACTTTTTTAGTAAGGCAATTTAGAAGCACACCTTGGTTGCCAGTTCACTGATGCTCAACACCACCATATCCTATGTACAGACACATCTGGGATGCAGACACAAAAGCATACCATTCAAGGTATGTTTGTTGACACTTTTTGCATAGCTTTTATCTACACCAGTGTACAACACAGGGTAGTGGGATAGGGACATATTAATAATGCTTACATGGATGTTTGTCTGTTTTCACAGGTGCGGTGCTCATGAGAGTCCCCTGACATGGAACAGGGCATGGCTGATATTGGTGTTGCATCAGGCACTGATGGTGTTGAAGGCGTTATGGTAGCACAGTTTGAAGGTACAGTGCCATTGGCAGCAAATATGACTGTGGAGAGCACAGTACCACCCACTCCAGTAATACAGATCTGTTGTTTGTGAAACCTGCCTCCACTTCTTCAGAGTCCATGGAAAGACAAGTAATGTCCGGCATCCTTACTCAAGGAACACCGTTGTCCCTTGTCCATGTACCTGCAGTGGAGAGTGATACCTCCATAGTCTGTGTGTCAATGAGAGTCAGGAGAAGCGACCCCACCACTATGCCTTCCAGTCATTACCTGTCAAGGACGTCACAGTGGGAATTACACAAGTATATGTAGAGCAGTCATCCAGGAAAAGGAGGATGGCATCACCACCATGACAGAGATTATCAGTCTAAAGTGCTCCCTACGTGACAACCTAAATGAGGCTTTCAACAATGGGCATTACACAAAGTATATGTAGAGCAGTCATCCAGGAAAAGGAGGATGGCATTACCACCATGACAGAGATTATCAGTCTAAAGTGCTCCCTACGTGACAACCTAAATGAGGCTTTCAACAATGGGCATTACACAAAGTATATGTAGAGCAGTCATCCAGGAAAAGGAGGATGGCATTACCACCATGACAGAGATTATCAGTCTAAAGTGCTCCCTACATGGCAACATAAGTGAGGCTTTCAGTACATGGCCCATCTGATCAATGTATTGGGTATTCACCTGGATGCTATCACCATCAATCTTCCCTGGGTCCATCTCCCAAGCAGTATGGCTGAAGCTGCCTGCATTGTATACCCCATATGCCAGGCAAATCACATTCACTTACTGCTGCCTTGTGCATACCACCAACTGGTTGTGTGTCTGGTAAAGCATGGTATTGCCAGCTGAGCTGAGGTGAAGTACATGGCAGTTAGTCATATGCCATGGCCAGGCAGTCACAGACTCGTGGTTTGCCAGTTGCCATCATCTTTGCTGGCAGGTGTTAGTGTTAGTACCATTTCTCTGAGAGGACACACTTGTGATGGGGATGCATGGCCTGCCTACATTCTTCTTACCTGAAGTCCTACAACACCTGTCACATAGATACATACATATACACAGTGCAGCCACATCTGCAGGAGCAGTGTCCCCTGGAACCAATTCTAGACACATATCTAGTACTGCTGGATAATTACCCCTTTCAGGATGTATTATCCCATTGTTCTTGCACAGTATACGCAGCTCCCCACCCCCTGCCCATATCACACAGTACTTTCCACATCATTAGTTAATCTCCATTACTAATCCCATTGTTGACTCCTTTCACTGTGGCCCTACAGCCCTACACACCTGTGCACATGATAACAGCTGTGCCCTGCCCTTACACTGTGTTATGTGGGTAGGTTATGTCTAATGTACAGCATGGTCAATAAGAGCACTGTGCAGCATAGCCTGGGTATAGTATTGTATGCATCAGTTTTAATCTTTGTTGGGTCTAATCTGGACCATAGTTGTGTGCCAGGCACTGCCTTTACTGCCACTGATGCACTGCCTCACTTGTCCTTCCCCTGCAGCTGGTTCCTGCAATGGCTACACAACCACTACCTCCTCCACCATTAGCTGTGGTCTGTTTGGTTCTCCGATGGTAGACTTTTGCTCTAGTTGTCTGTGTACCACCATGTTGTGCAGAACTGCACAGAAAGGAAATATTTTCTGGCATTTCTCTACAGCATCCCTCAGCGTGCTGCCAGAGGAATCTAGTCAGCAGAAGCAGGATTTTGTCAGTAAGAATACATGCTCAGCGATGTTGCTGGTTTGCTGTAATGTGGTCTTGTACTGCATCTTAGCCATGTACTTTAGGTTGCATTTTGGTGTCATGAGCCGTAACTCCAGGAGATATTCAGTATCTTCAAAAAATAAATAGCCCAGTGGAAAGCTGCCCACACAAATTATTGATACAAGTCAAACATGTGCCTGATCTGGGAATTGTTGGAATTATCTGGGTGGTACATAAGCACATTGTACACAATTTCTATGTCTTGCACTGTTGCTTATTTGGACCAGGCAGGGCTTTCATAGTGATGTGGTTGTAGTCAGTGGTCCCTAGAACCTCAGAGAAATGGGCTGTCTTGTAAAAAGTCCACTTAGCTGTGTTTCTGTCCTCTGTGGTCCTTGTGAGCCACATCTGCTCCTCCACATGCTGCAACATAACAGTAAAGAAGTGGTGTAGTATTTCTGAAGCAGATGCCTGAGATATGCCCCACTGGGGCCCTGATGATCACTGCAATGTCTCTGTAGCAAGAATTGTTAAACCTACACATACCTTAGGGTTCACAGAGATCAATATTCCACACATTCCATGAAATTCCATGTGAGGGCAGCACATATCTACTAGCTGCCATATAGTGTCTCCGTCCATGCAATAGTGGTTGATTGTATCCGTGGTGTGGAGAGGTGGTAATGGTATATTAAGCATGGTTAGATTTTTCAGCAGTATGGTAGCTAGCCATACACCTCATCATGCAGATGTATTATGAAAACAGCCTTTAGCATGTACTGTTTGGCTATTATGGCTGCTACACCTAGCATCATAGCAAATGTGTCTGTCCTTGTTCACTGGGAAGTCACTTATGCAAACTCTTTGGTGGCCAATGCTGATAGTGCACTTTTTATATGTTTCTGAATCGCTCCACCATATTCACTACCTTCATTTGCATTTGCAGAAGAGTTGTATGAAAGGTTGGACACTAAGGAGGGAGAAAAGGACCTGTACCAATTGGCTAGACAGAGGGACCGAGCTAGGAAAGATGTGCAGCAGGTAAAGGTGATAAAGGATAATGAGGAAAACATACAAGCAAGGAGAATGTGTTGAGCAGATGGAAAGAGTACTTTGAGGGGGTTGATGAATGAAGAGAATGAGAGGGAGAGAAGGTTGGATGATGTGGGGATAGTGAATCATGAAGTGCAATTGATTAGCAAGGAGGAAGTAAGGATAGCTATGAAGGGGATGAAGAATGGAAAGGCTGTTGGTCCAGATGACATACCTGTGAAAGCATGGAGGTGTTTAGGTGAAATGGTAGTGGAGTTTTTAACCAGATTGTTTAATGAAATTTTGGAAAGTGAGAGGGTGCCTGAGGAGTGGAGAAAAAGTGTTTTGGTACCGATTTTTAAGATTAAGGGTGATGTGCAGAGCTGTAGTAACTACAGAGGGATTACATTGATCAGTCACAGCATGAAGTTATGGGAAAGAGTTGTGGAAGCTAGGTTAAGAAGGGACGTGATGATTAGTGATCAGCAGTATGGTTTCATGCCGGGAAAGAGCACTGCAGATGCGATGTTTGCTCTGAGAGTGTTGATGGAGAAGTACAGAGAAGGTCAGAAGGAGTTGCATTGTGTTTTTGTAGACTTAGAAAAAGCATATGACAGGGTGCCTAGAGAGGAGTTGTGGTATTGTATGAGGAAATCGGGAGTGTCAGAGAAGTATGTAAGAGTGGTACAGGATATATACGAGGGTAGTGTGACAGCGGTGAGGTCTGCAGTGGGAGTGATGGATGCATTTAAGGTGGAGGTGAGATTACATCAAGGATCAGTTCTGAGCCTTTCTTATTTGCAATGGTGATGGACAGGTTGACAGACGAGATCAGACAGGAGCCCCCGTGGACTATGATGTTTGCAGATGACATTGTGATCTGTAGTCAGAGTAGGGAATAGGTGGAGGAGACCCTGGAGAGATGGAGATATGCTCTAGAGAGAAGAGGAATGAAGGTCAGCAGGACTAAGACAGAAAATATGTGTGTGAATGAGAGGGAGGATAGAGGAATGGTGAGGATGCAAGGAGAAGAGGTGGCAAAGGTGGATGAGTTTAAATACTTGGTATCAGTAGCTCAGAGTAATGGTGAGTGTGGAAGAGAGGTGAAGAAGAGAGTACAGGCAGGATGGAGTGGGTGGAGAAGTGTGTCAGGAGTGATTTGTGACAGATGAGTACCAGTAAGAGTGAAAGGTAAGGTTTACAAGAGGGTAGTGAGACCAGCTATGTTATATGGGTTGGAGACAGTGGCATTGACAAAAAGGCAGGAGTTAGAGCTGGATGTGACAGAGTTAAAGATGTTAAGATTTGCACTGGGTGTGACAAGGGTGGACAGGATTAAGAATAAGTATATTAGAGGGTCAGCCCAGGTTGCAAGGTTTGGAGACAAAGCCAGAGAGGCAAGATTATGTTGGTTTGGACATGTGCTGAGGAGGGATGCTGAGCATATTGGGAAAAAGATGCTAAGGATGAAGCTACCAGGTAACAGGAAAAGAGGAAGGCCTAAGATAAGGTTTATGGATGTGGTGATAGAGGACATGCAGGTGGTTGGTGTGACAGAGCAAGATGCAGAGGACAGGAAGAAATGGAAACAGATGATCCGATGTGGCGACCCCTAATATGAACAGCCGAAAGATGATGATGATGATGATTCATTGCAATAATGTTACTCTATTCCATATCATTATAGTCTTTAGCATATGATGCTGATCCTGGAATTTCAAGCATTGCCACCTATCCATTTTTTTCCACACTCTTCAGAAATCAGACAGGTTGTCTGGTAGTTCAGAAAATACTGTGCAAACTCCATTACTCTGTTTAAAAAAAGAAACAAGATTATTGGAGTTTGTTAAATCAGTGGATTTACTATGCTTTTTCTTTGTACAGAAAAGCATAGTAAATCGGCAGAATGAAGACATCAGGAACACAAAAAGAGGGCATTCCGCCTCAGCTGACAATGGTGGTGACATCACAAAATGGGTGGAAAGTGAGTGGAGAAGGGATGAAATGGGTGGGGTTATATGAGGTGCAAGTGGTGTGTCCTTGGTCTGGTTTTAGCAGCAGCGACAGGTGGCAACTGTAGCAATTTCACATGCTTGTGTCACAGCACCACCTGTCTCTGAAGCAGTCCCATCATGCAAGTTACCATTTTTGATACTATTTCACCTTCATTTTTGATATTGTAGACTTTATTTCAATGAAATTATATGTAAATTGAGGTGCTTCGTTTAATACCTATAAAGTTCCAGGGGGAAGGAAGCATAGTGTAACTTTGTGAATGGGAGTTACCTTTTACCTTAACAGGAATGCATGCTATAAGTTCTACCACAGTCAACACTTAAAAGAAGGATTTTTTAACACATTTATTGAATTATCACTTGAGATATAGACAAGCATACATTTATGTAAAAGAAAACAAACCATATTAACATGTTCACAGTTACAAACATAATACATCTCATATAATCTTCAGAACAATGATCAATCTAGCATTACATACGTTGCCCAAGTCCTCCCTTCCCTTAAACTTCACTTTTCCTCCTAAATAATATTCTGCATGTATTGTTCCCGCAATTTCCATTATTTTCTGGGTAGTTTTCTCCTACCCTTTTCTAAAGATCACACTTCTACTTTTTTGTCTGTGTTACATTATTCACTACTTTAAATATAGGTGGCCTAGATTTTGATTTTGATTTTCTAGTAATTGCCTTTTTGGCATCCACCAGAATTAAACTTATGGTGTTATTCTGTCTAGGCAATTTAAATACTATATCCTAGCTAAAAAAATATTTCCTTAGTTACTCCCATTTGCTCACCCAATATTTCTGACGGAGATTTTAAAGTCTGCAAACTCATTACACTCCCAAAACCAAAACATATGTTCCCAGTTACATGTTTCTTCCCCATAATACCTCCAGCATTTGCAGTTTACTTAAGGAAAAATATTTTGGAGCCTGCTTGGGGAATAAAAATACCTAGCAAACACTTCCATACAGAAATCCTAAATCTTCTAGACTTTGTTGCATATTTGGTAGCCATACATATGTTCTTCCATTGTTCTATTTTGAATTATTTATCCAGTCTCTTTCCCCAATCTTTTCTAACCTCCTCTGATTGATTCCTATAGTTATTGCACAATATTTTATATGTCTTACTAATTATCCATTTTTAACAGCAGCTTCTGTTCTAGATTCAAATAAAAAAGCTGCCAGAGCAAGTCTTTCACTTAAAATTCCTCTATCCGTTTATCTTTGCCTATACTCTAATATTAATCCCTGATAGGGAATGTAGTCTCTGGCCTGTAGTCCAAATGTCTTCTTGGCTTCTTCCCATTTGATTAGCTTTTCCTCTCTATTTATTTGCACCCAATAAATTGATTCATTTGCCACTGTTCTCCAGTAAATTCCAGCCTTTTCTTGCCTATTCTTTGTAACCCTAGTTGCAGTTATCCCTGTCAGCAGAATCTCATTTCTCCATTCTCAATGTTGACTTAGTTCTTAGAATACTTTCTGCTACTTTGAGTATAATATTATGTGTGGCTGTTGTTATTCTCCTAAAGAATCTGCATCCAAAATCCAAACACTCTATTTCCTGAATTTCCCTCCTGCTTCATCATCATCCCTTTCCACTTTGAATTATAGCTTTCTACTTGTGTTATGTATTTGAGCTTTTGCTGTGTAGCTCTAAAATATCTCATCAAATCAGGTAGTCCTAAACCACTTTGTTCAATTGGAAGGATCAACTTATCCCACTTGACCCTTGCCCTCCCCCCCAGATAATATTCTTCAACTCTTTATTAGCCACAGCTTCTCCTCTAATTGATAAAACAATGCCTGACCTGTATATAAAGATAAAGGAACTTACAAACATTTTCACTGCTTGTATTTTGTTGTCCACATCCACAAAAAAAACTTTCAGTTTCTCACTTTTTGCATTATTGTTTTAGTCTCTTCCAACATATCCTTAGCTGCCATAACAGAATCCTTTTTAACTCATACTCCTAAATGCTTCATTTTATTGTGCCCCCCCCCCGTAAATGTGTGTATTACTAAACCAATCCACATGTGAGCACGTAGTTTACAGCTGTATCCTTTGTATTATTTTCATTAATTTTATATCCTGAAAAGGTTTGACACTGTCTCAGAATGATCTACAACATTGAGTTGTTCTTCTACTAGTTTTATCAGATACAAAATAATATCGTTTGCAAATAAAGTCAACATTTCTTTATTACGATACCAATTATATCCTTGAATTTCCTGTATTTTCTTTGCCAGTGACTATAGATATAATGCAAATAAAAGGGAAAGAGGGGACACCCTTGCCTAGTTTCTCTGTTCAGACAGAACTTATTAGAGAGGAACTCCCACTTTAATTTTTGCCTCTGATCCTTCATATAGCCTCCTAATTAACCTTATTATTGTATCAGAGAATCCAAATGATTCCATTGCTCTTTTCCTAAAAATCAGAGTTTACTTTGTCAAATGCTTTCTCTGCATCAAGACACACCAAAAACAGCAGTGTTTTCTTACATTCTGCTTCCCCCTGGATCATCATTGTTTTTAATGTTGTCAGATGTTTGCCTCCCCTCCTCAAAAGTACATTGATCCATATCTGTCAATTTTGACAACACCTTTGTTATGCTTTGGACTTCCAAGATGGCTGCATACTGAGTAGTAGCTTAACTCTAGCTCTCCCAGTGTGAAAACAGAAACTCAGAGAAGGCCAGTAGTCTCTTGTGTTTATGGGTAAATTTCAGTAACTTGCTAGTAAGTGTACTGCTTGGAAAAAAAGAAATGTAAAGCACCTGGAAAAAATGATCTACAAAAAGTGAGGAATAAACATTGACTGAGGAGAGTTCCACAGCTGTTCAGCAAAAACCAATGCAACCTTCAGACAAGATATAAGACAAATGCACACAGACCTGGTTAAAATAAATAAAACACTGATGGAGTATATCAACACAAACAAGAAAAAGCTAGAAAAATGGAAGAAGCTTTAAACAGGTATTCAGATGAGGTGATAAAGCTTCAAAAATCAGAGGTTGAAATGACAAAAAGTCTAGCTGAATATGAGACTGCTCAAGAAGAGTTGTTTCAAAAAATAATAGCATTAGAGGACAGAGCATGTAGGGGAAACCTGAGATTTTCTGCTATTCCAGAGACGCTGGAAGGAACAGAATGCATTAATTTTATGAAAGCACAAATAAGCAACTGGACTAGTATTCTGCAGGAGGAGTTGTTAGTTGAAAGGGCACAGTGTGTGTATTTTTCAAACCTGGCTATGAGAAAGTGCCCTATACCTTTAATAGCAAAGATGCAATCCTACCAGAAGAAGGAGTTGATTCTGACAAAAGTTTGGCAGAAGGACAAAATACTAAAAGTGGGAGACAGCAGAGTGTTTGTGGAGAATGATTACTCATTGCACACCAGACAGAAGAGTAGCACAGATGGATATGACAAGACAACTATACAAAAGTTCAACCTGCCAAACAGTGTATCCATGCAACACAAAAGCTGGAACTAGATGTTTAACAAAAAAGGTGTATACATAAAAGGTGGGAACAATATATTTTTAATACGGTTATGCTTCCTGTGATGTCTTTAAATGTCAGTGGTCTCACAGGTAAATACAAAAAAGAATAGTGAACTATATTAAAAAATGTAGAGTATAAATAGCTGTGTTATAGGAGCTACAGTTGGAAAGAACTGAATACGTGAATTTGATAAAGAAAGGTTTTCAGGATGATTATTCAGCAGAATATCTGGGACAAAGGAAAAGAGAAGTACTTATATCAATTGCAAGAGGAGCTCCAGTAGTGATAGAAGAGGATAAAAAAGATAATAATGGTAGATTTATGGTGCTAAGGTGCTACTGGCAAGGGAGGAGGATTACACTGACATGTATTTATATTCCACCTAAAACTGCTATAATATAGCTTAAGAAAATTCTGGGAGAAGTAATTAGTTTTCAGCAAAGAGTATTACGTACAGGTGGGAACTGGAGCTTAGTTTGCAACTGTGAGGATGTGTCTGAGTGGCCCAGAAGGGAAAGTATAACAAAGCAGGGTAGATTTTTTTAAGAAACTCATGAAAATATTTGGCATGGAAAAAGTGAATTCAATAATAGGAATTCAGAGTGAATTTCCATATTGTTTCTCAAGATATAAAAACTGGGCTAGGCTAGACAAAACTTACATTTTACAAGAACATGTGCATTTAATTGAAGGCCTAGATACACATCTAATAACTATTTCAGATCATGGACCAATAATTAAAATAAAAATGAGACACTGGCTCTCCCCCCATGTGTTGAAAAGAGAGGAATTTAAGGAATGGGTAGTGGAGATTTTTCAGGAGCTATTCAAAAGGATAGAAATTACTTTTGAAAATACAGCTATGGAGTGTGATAAAATTAAGATGGAGTTTAAAAGTAGGGTTGAAATAAGGGAGCTATGGTTAAGAAGTAACAAGGATTATTTACATGGACTGACAGATGTTAAAGTATTGCAGAATGGGGGAATCTCACATAATAAGAGGATCAACTGCAGAATGCTAATTAGAAAATAAGGGATTATCTCGATAATATACTTAGAAAGACTGCTGTTACAAACTGTTTTTTTTTTGTTTGTTTTTTTGATGACACTAGAGCACAAAAACTTTTAGCACAACAATTCAGGCAACAGAAAGTAGAAAGGGTTGCCGGCAAGCTTAGGGAGCTTATAACAAGGAAAGTAAAAATAGATCCTGTAGCGATATTAGAAATATTCTAGAAATTCTGTGAAAGTCTGTATAAAGCAGAGAAATACAGAAATCAAGAAAAGATATAAATAGAAATGTTTATGGAAGAGTTAACTATGCCAAGGTTTGAGGTAGATGAGGCTCAATTGCTGTTAGGATAGGAGGAAATGAGATAAAAAATGTGGATGTATAAGCAATCTATGGGAAAGTCCTCAGGAATAGATGGTATCCTGTGGAAGTTTGGAAGCTGGGAGGAAAAAACTGACAAAGCTCTGTAAGGTTTTAACAGTATTTTAACAGGAGATGAAGTACCAACATCCTGGAAGAAAACAGTGGTAGCTGTAATCCCTAAAGAGGATAAAGATCTATCAGATCCAGCTTTATACAGGCCCATTGCAATACTAAACCATGATTATAAAGTGTTCATGTCTTTAATTGCCAAAAGAATGGACAAAGTAATGCCAAAATTGATAAGATATGGATCAGTATGATTTTGTGGAGGGGTGTTAAACATTTGGCAACATTAACAGAACATTGATTATTCAGAGGGAAGCAGAATGTAAGAAAATACCATTGTTGATGGTGGGTCTTGATGCAGAGAAAGCATTTGACAGAGTAAGCTGGGAATTTATGAGCAGGGCTATGGAAACATTTGAATTTTCTGAAAAAAATGATAAGGTTGATTAGGAAGATATATGAGGGATCGAAGGTGAAAATTAAATTGGGTGGGGCCCTCTCTGATCATTTCTGCTTGAGCAGCAGAACAAAGTAGGGATGTTCTATTTCCCCTTTATTCACATCATATTTAGAACCACTGGCAAAGAAAACAAGGGACTCAGAAATTCAAGGATATAATTGGTAAGGTAGTCAAGAAAAGCTGGCTCTATTTGCAGATGATATTATTTTATACCTGAAAAAAACGAGAGACACATTACAATGTTGTGGAACATTTTGAGACCGTTTCAGATCTTTTTGGGATACAACATTAATGAAACAGAAACAAAGGCAATAGAGGTAAATTATATACCCATACATGAATTGGTTCAGCAATATCCATATTTATGGGAACATGATAAAATGAAGTATTTAGGAGTGTGGATTAAATATGGTTCTGTTGTAGCAACTATGTATATGTGGGAAGAGACTAAAAAGATAATACAAAAACTGACAAAATGGAAGCTTTGTTATATGGATATGGATAGTAAGATACAAAGCAGTTAAATGTTTTTAGTCCCATTAATCTTATACACACGTCAGGCATAATTTTATCAACTAGAGAAGAAGTTGTGGATAGCAATTAATAATGAGCTAAAGGGATTTATCTAGGAGGGGAAGATGGCAAGAGTCAAGTGGAATAAGTTGATTCCTCCAGTAGAACATGGCAGATTGGGATTATCCAATTTGAATGGGGTATTTCAGAGCTACAGTTAAGGCTCTTATACATAGCACAAGCAAAAAACTGTAATTCAAAGTGAAAAGGGATGAAGGTGTAATGGGGGAAGCTCAAGAAACAAGGAGAGACTGGAATTTTGGATGCAGGCCTTTACAGAGAATAACCGTATTCATACAGAATATTATATCCATAAAGTGGCAGAAAGTATCCTAAGAACCAGCCAACACGGGAATGGAGAAAGGAAACTCTGCCGATAAGGGTGACTGCAATTAGGGATATAGACAATAGGTAAGAGTGGCTGGAATTTATTGGAGAAAACTGGCAAAGGAACCAAGGTATTTGGAACAAATAACTAGAGGGGGAAAGATGATAGAATGGGAAAATGCCAAGAATTTATTTGGACTGCAGGTTAGAGATCGCCAGTCTATATCACTTTATTGAACGTCTATTCAGCGAATAGCCATTTGTTGAACCCCTGTTTATCAAAGTCGCTCTTCATCAAATGGCGAATTTTAACTAGGGCAAATCAGTGGTTGGCCACCATCTGGAGTTTGCCTTTTCTCCACTGTTGTGCAATCTTAAAGTTGGTATATTTAGTTGGGGGGAGGGTCGGCGCAGCCCCACACCTTGGTAGGTTTTAAAGTTTTTGTTTCTTTTTTTTTTATTCATTATACGAGTTTCTTGTTAATATTTGATACTGATGTTCATATACTCTGTCCCAAAAGCACTTTCGTTTTTTTCTACGTAAAAAACAGGATAGGTTTTACATTTCGCTAGATAGATAACCCCTGTCGTTTGACAGTTACCATTCACAAAAACCACTTTAGACCCTAATTTGTTTTCCAAAGATATTTCTTTGGCCTCAGTTATATATTTACAGTGTGAACATCTACCCCACTTGTTTGTACCCTTCTTATTCAGTTTATATTAACAAGAAACTTGAATAATGCCCTATTCAAGCATTCTTTGGTATGTCCCAGTTTTAGGAATTATTATTTTGTAATATTAGAACAGGTACCAATTAACCCTAGAGGTGGGGATTATAGATCCCAAATAGAAGAAAGGGAATTAAAATGGCAAATAAAGCTATATGCCATGCAAGCACCAGGTATAAATGAAAACATCTCCCTTAAGCCTATATTAAACAAGTGGGGGTAACAATGGAAGACGCCGCCCTAGTGGCAGAGGCGGTCCACAACACCAGGGTGACAGAGATCACTTCTCTGGTCAACCATATCAGCGCTTCTGAAGGGAGACCCGACTGTCCTGCTCTGGAGGCAGTCGGGGGTCACTTGTCTTTATACACAGACGCCTGTCAAGATATAACAAACGACAGCTAGGTACAAAGCATTATTTCCAGAGGGTATTTCATACCATTCTTCACCCAACCTACGCCCCCAAGAAGCTATTATATGAAGAAATAAAGAAGATATGATATGAAGCATTAGAAGACCTATGAAGTGCTGTTTTTATAAAAAAGATATTATTGAAATATACTACATTTTTTATATGTTTCTTACATGTTTTCTTATTTGAATACCGTTATTAATATTGTTTTTAGCTGACTGTTCTAAGAGAAAGTGGACTTGTACTACTTTTGGAAATGGTACGTTTAAAAGTCTGCAGTTACACTATTGGTTATGTCATTTATTAATTCTGTATTTAAATGTGGTGGTGAAATGTGTTAATGATTCTGATGAAGTCCCAGTGGATGGGGATGAAAGCACTCAATCTGTTTTTTAAAAAAAGTTTTATTAAAGTTCGATTTATTTTAACCAGAAGTCATTCTGGTCCTGCTGACTACAGTGTAGTTGTTTGGTTTTTAGTTTATTTTTCGATCACTGTGCTTGCTGGTGTGACTGCTTAATTGCATAGACATGGTAATGCCTTGCTATGTCTAATTATGGTGGCTGACAAAAAGGCAATTACTAGAAAATGGAAATTAAAATCTAAACCAACTATACTAGAAGTAGTGAATATAGTAACAGAGATAGAACAACTGGAAATGAGATCTTTAGAAAAGGGTAGGAGCAAACTATATAGGAAAAAATGGGAAGTGTGGGAACAATACATACAGGGGAAGAATTTGGTTTAAGAGAAGGTAGGACTTAAATGAGCTATATAATGTTTTACTGAAAATTATTTTGTAGATTATAACTGATGTATAATGTTTGCAACTGGGAGTGTGTCTTTATGGTTTGTGATGTAAAATGTTTGCAACTAGGATTGTGTTTGTGTGGTTTGTTTTCATTTATATAAATGTATGTTTGCCTATGTCATAAGTGATGGTTTAGTAAAGATGTTGCTTGTTTATTCAATTCCTGCCCTTTTTTAAATTTATGTAATGTTGCTTAGGTTGTATGATATATAGCAATATATCTGAAGTATGATGTTTGTAAACTTGAACCTGTTAATGCAGTTTGATTACTTTTTATAAATCTAAATTTGCCTATGCCACAAGTAATAACTCAATATAGGTATTAAAAAAAATACCTTTCCCATTTGTTTAGCTGTTATAGACATAAACACGTTGTAATCTTGGTTTAAAATTGAAATAAACCTATATGAAGTATAGAGTCTGATGATTATCACTATATTTAGGTATTACAGCCACCATAGCTTTCTTCTAGGATGTTGGTACCTGTCATCCTTTTAAAACACTGTTAAACAAAACCTTCCAGATCTTAATCACTTTCTTCCCTCCTAGCTTCCAGACTTCCACAGGAGTACTATCTTTTCCTGTAGACTTTCCTGCAGATTGATTTATGTCACAGTTTTTATCTCACCTCTTTGATCTCTACTCCTGTGTTCCTTTTTTAACTGTTAATTGTTGAACCTCAATGTTAAGTTGTCAATCTCGCCTTCATTCTTGCTGGATGGGTTCGGAGCTGACCTTCGGCTCCGACTCGGCCTATACTAAAGCTCGAGAGCTATTTATACCGGCTTGAGGCTACCCTATATCCCATAATGCTAGGCGCTAACTACCCAGATCTCGTTTGCCACTTATAGCTGCGAGGTGCGTTTATTACCGGCTCTTCAGGTTAGAAGTTTTCATTCAAAAAATTGCTATCTTTTAGTCTGGGTTTTTCTTAGTTTTAGTTAGCGACCATCCCATTAGCTTCCCATTCATAGCTAATCCCCTTTCTGGTCCCTTTTTAATCCCTTTTAAGACCTTTTTTAATTCCCTTAGTTATAAGGTTAGGCCTTTGGGCCTATTCTGCCTTGTCAGTTTATTTTTTTGTGTGACTGACTTTACTGTTAATAGGGTGTCTGTGTTTAATTTTTTGTTCTTAAGATGTCAGAAGACACCAGGGTCTCAGGCTTCAAGAAGTGTGACTCGTGCTGTCAGAAAATGTCGCTGACAGACGGTCACACTTCTTGTGTTTATTGCCTGGGCCCTCTGCACCTGCAGGACTCTTGTTCGGTCTGTCATGCGTTCAGCCCAAGAGTCCTGCAGGAATGCAGAAATAAGTTGATTTTGAGGGGCTTGTTAAAGCCTGAAGGTTCCCCGACCAAGTCTTCGTTGGGGAAGCCTTCGAAGCCATCTAAGCCGTCGACTCCGAGCTCAGAGCCTTCGACTGGTGGTTCTCGAACTGCTGTCTCATCGGCTCCGGCTGGAGCCGATGTTTCCAAGACACAGTCTTCATCATCGGCTCCGGCTGGAGTCGATGTTCTTCAGATTCAAGCTTCTACATCGGCTCGAACCGGAGCCGATGATTCCGGGACTCAGTCGGCGCCGATAGTGGTGTCGGCGGCGTCTGCCAGCCGTAAAAGGTCCAGATCTCCATCCTTGGAGTCTGTTCACTCGGCTCCGAGGTCTCCCTTACTCTCGGAGCGGAGTCATCGAACCCATTCCTCCAGGTCTTCCAGGCTGTCGGACCACGACCTCGAGAGGGTGGTTAGTAGACTTCTTAAGTCTCAGGCACTAGCCCAAATGCTTCATAGCCCTTCTCAACAGACAGTGGTTATCCCCACCCCATCTTTGATTCCTCCTCCGACTCTTCCTCTGAGTTCGGAGCCGGAGCTTGTGGGAGCCGTGGCCGTCGACACGTCAGAGCCGATACCTCACATTTCGGCTCAGTCGTCGGCTCCGGTCTCTTCCATGGTTCCATCCTTGGAGGGATCCGGGCGCATGGACTTCCTCGTCGGCTCCGAGGGGGCAAGTGGCATCGGACCCTTGTCTGACCCCGTTCTCCCTCTTGGAGCTTCGGCGCTGGTAGGTTCGGCCCCGACATCGGCTTCGGAGCCGTCCCTCTCGGTGCCGGGAGGGGTCCTTATCTCTTCGGAGCGGGGACCTTCTACCCTGCCTGATAGGGGCGCCTTCGAAGTCATGAGGAGTGTGCCGGCCCCTGTGCCTGCTCCACGGTCGGCTCCCTCAGCTCCTCCCTCTGTAGTGCCTGCTCCGGTCTCTACCCACCCTCTCATTCCTGACCGTAGAGATCCAACGCCTCAGGTTTCCCCATTGGGAATATCCTCCTCTTCCGAGGTTTCCCCTGATCCATCAGGGGAACCCCCTCGGAAGAGGAAATGTGAGAGGAAGCATGTGGACTCCCCTGAGTCTATCACATCGGATACAGACTTGGATGAGTCGGAAGGTTCCCCACGGTCCCCCTCTGAGGATGTCTCCTTTTCAGACATCCTTGAAATCCTGAAGCAGAGGGGGAACTGGTCTACCCTTAACCCTTCCGAGGACGAGTCGGTTTACCTAGAGGCTTTTGGCTCTCGCCCTTCCACCTCCTGGGTGTCTCCGCCTTTCGACCCCCTCATGGAAGTGGTGGCGCGGAAGGCGTGGACGGCCCCTGACACGATGGAACCTACCCCATGGAGGCCTTCCAAATTTATAACAGCCCCTTCGGACAAGCAGTTTTTAGCCAAGGGTGTCCCGGTTGATGCCATGGTGGTGGCTGCAGCCACTAAGAAGGAACTGGCTGATCCTTCAGTACCTGTCCATCCTCCTAACAAGGAGTCTAGGACTATGGATAGGTACGGCAAGTGGATGTTTTCTTCAGCGACCTTTGTCATGCGTTCGCTGAATTATTTGTGCCACTTCACCCACCTTCAAAGAGACATGCTCAAAGAAGTGGGTGAGGTCTTACAGGATCCAACAGCTGCGGGGTCTCAAGACAAAATAAATTCCCAGCTGGCAACCCTGAATTCCATTGTCAACTCCTCCATGCGGCTTATTTCTAATGCTGCCGATGGAGCGAGTAGGGCTGCAGGCACAGGCGTGATGCCTGGATGCGGCTTTGTAACTTTGCAGACCCCTTTAAGGCGTCCTTCACTAACTCCCCCTTTGATGGTTCAGCTTTGTTTGGACCTCAGGTGAAGGATACTTTGACCCGATGCGAGCAAGAAGGCAAGACTCTCTCTGCCGTGGGAGTCCATTTTTCCACCCCATCTAGACCATACCCTAAGGGTCAGAAGGGTGGGAAGATGTGGTTCCATAAACCACAAGAGGTCGCGCCTGATGCAAAAGGTCAGTTCCCCTCTAGAGGCAGGGGGGGGAACAATAACAGACGCCGCCCTAGGGGCAGAGGAGGTCCACAAAATCAGGGTAGCAGAGAGTCTCTTTCTGACAAACCCTTCCAGCATAAAAAAATTAACAAAAGAACAAGCTGCAAGGAAATATGAATAACAACCAAAACTGAGAAAAACACAGTTTATAATAGCAAAGCTTTTGGATAAAATCCTTCCTCAATACTAATACAAACCCTTCCAGCATCCCTGAGAAGCTGCCCGACTGTCCGCCTTCGGAGGCAGTCGGGGGAAGGTTATCACTGTACCCAGAAGCCTGGCTTTCACTCACTCAAGACAAATGGGTACAGTCGATCATATCCGAGGGTTACAAAATTCCATTTATCCACACCCCAACTCAGCCAAAAGGACCCCCTCCAGATGTTCCACCCAGTCTAAGGGAACAAGCAGTACTAGAAATATCAAAACTGCTAGCAAAAAGAGCCATCCAGCCAGTCCCAGCAGACCAACAAGGATCCGGAATCTACTCCAAGTTCTTTTAGGTACCAAAAAAGACAGGGGACTGGAGACCCATTTTGGATCTCAGCAGACTAAACAGGTCTGTAAGAAGAATGAAGTTCTGGATGGTCACGCTACAGTCCATTCTACCCTTTCTGGGTCAGGACGATTGGATGTGCTCAGTAGACCTTCAGGATGCGTACTACCACATCAAGATGCACAGGCGCTCCAGGAGGTTTCTCCGCTTCCGGCTGGGAACCAGTCATTATCAGTTCAGAGCCCTGCCCTTTGGTCTCACTACAGCCCCCCCGAGTGTTCACCAAATGCATGGCAGCGGTTACGGCTCATCTGAGACGTCAAGGATTCCAGGTGTTTCCATATCTAGACGACTGGCTCCTCACTGCCACCACCAGGGGTCAACTTCTCCGCTCCAGAGATTACACCATTCATACTTGCAAAGGGCTAGGTATCTCCATAAATTTCGAAAAGTCTGCCTTGTCAGTCTATTACCTTCATAGGTGCCACCTTGGACACAGTCCGGCTTTCCGCAAAACTGACCGAACAAAGAGTTCTAGATATTCGCAGGCATGTTCACATCCTTCTTCAGAACAACAAAATACAAGCCAGGTTTGTCCTGAAGGTATTAGGTCTCATGGCGGCAGCCATTACTCTACTTCCCCTAGCTCGCTTTCATATGCGGATCCTTCAATGGATGCTTTTTTCCCAGTGGTCCTTTCAACCGCTTCCAATGTCGCACAACATTTTAATAACCCTGTCTTGCAAGAAACACCTTTCTTGGTGGATGGTCTCCCCTCAAGTACTTCAGGGCAGACCATTTGTTCCTTCTCCCCCAGTCGCCACAGTGACAATGGATGCCTCCCTGATAGGGTGGGGGGGCATTTTCAGGGCAGGACAGTCCAGGGCACATGGCAACCTTTCGAGTGCCACCTGCACATAAATGTCTTGGAGATGAGAGCAGTACTTTTAGCGTTGCAAGCCCTTCAGGACTCTCTTCCTATCGGGACTATTGCAGTTCAGACAGACAATATGTCCATAGTGTGGTGCATCAACAAGCAGGGCAGAACCAAGTCCTATCCCTTGTGTCGAGAGGCTCTCAGACTTTGGCAGTGGGCGATCTCCTCTCAGCGGTTTCTGATAGCAACGCACATCCCCGGGAAGTCCAACATCATAGTGGACAGGTTGAGCAGAGCCATTCTCATGCCTCATGAGTGGTCTCTCAAGCAAACAATAGTGGAAGAAATTTTTCAGAAATGGGGTCGACCTTGCTGTGACCTTTTTGCAACACCTCAAAACAGCAAGTGCCACGACTTCTTCACTCTCTTCCTGGCCACCCCCCCCAGAGATGCTCTAGTCCACGATTGGCCCTGGGGACTTCTGTATGCCTTTCCCCCCTTTCCATTAATCACTCAATTGATTCAGAAAGCTACTGCCGTGAGAGCCATCATGATCCTCATTGCTCCTTACTGGCCTCATCAGATATGGCTCCCGTTCCTGCATCGTTACCTCTTGGGGCAGCCCTGGCATCTGGACCCAGTGCCAGATCTTTTGACCCATCAGTCGGGACAGCTGCACCACTCCCTCCAATCTCTCAACCTCACAGCTTGGTTGCTCCAATTCCAACCTTAGCCAGGCTTCCTCTTATTTCCCATTCTGTGCGTGACATACTTATAGCTTCCTTAAAGTCATTCACCAGGAGGATATACGCCAGCAAGTGGAAGCGTTTTTCCTTCTGGGCAGGAGCTAGAAATATAGATCCTTTTACTGCCCCTATTCAATCAGTCCTAGACTTCCTAGCCAAATTGTTTCACTCAGGGTCTTCTTCCTCCACCATCAGAGTACAGTTAGCGGCTATTTCGAACTTTTATGCAGGCTTTTCAGACTCCAGTATCATGTCCCATAAGCTTTGTAAAACCTTTCTTAAAGGTATCTTTTTGCTTAAGCCCCCAATCAGGGACCCCCCCACTGCAGTGGGACTTAAATTTGGTTCTAACCTCCTTGATTCTTCCCCCCTTTGAACCTGCGGCTTCCTGCTCCCTGAAATTGCTATCTTGGAAAACTCTCTTTCTGGTTGCCATAACATCTGCGAGGAGTGTCAGAACTTCAGGCCATTTGCATTCATCCACCTTATTTAGTTTTCCATAAAGACAGAGTGTCCCTCAGGACTAATCCGTCCTTTTTACCTAAGGTTTCTTCTGAAGCGAACCTAAACCAGACTATTGATCTTCCAGTTTTCTTCCCCAACTACTCCAACAGAGCAGAACAAAAACTGCACTTTCTGGACGTTCATCGTCAACTCCGTTACTATTTGGATAGAACCAAGCAAACTAGGAAATCTGAGCAGCTCTTCCTTTCTTATGCAGCAGGTAAGAAGGGCCTTCCAGTTTCCAAAGTAACCCTTTCTAGATGGCTGGCATCTGTGATCACTTTCATCTATCAGCTCAGACGCCAAAAGCTACAGTCAAGGCCCAGGGCTCACTCAACCAGAGCATTAGCCACCTCAATAGCTTTTCAGGCTAGATTACCAATAGAATCCATTTGTGCAGCAGCCACTTGGGCCTCTCCTCATACCTTTATCTCTCATTACAAATTAGACATGGCCTCCAGAAGCCGGGCTAATTTTGGTTCCACCATTCTCAAGAGTCTGTTCCGATGAGCCACCCAGGGTGAAGGTGCTAGGGACGCGGTACCATCCAGCAAGAATGAAGGCGAGATTGACAACTTAACATTGAGAAGTTATGTACCTACCATAACGTTCCATGTTAGTTGTCTTCTTCTCGCCTTCTTTCTTGCGTCCCACCCTCCATCCCCCTAGCCTGGACAGACCTAAAGGATCCTTGGGGTTCTTCTTCTTGCCTCGACTTGACCCCTAGGCTATCCCTTCTGGTAGCTATAGGTCTAGGTGACTTTCTAGTGAGGTTCCTCTCCTCCTTTTGTTGGAGAGCTAAACTGCTATGGTTTTCAGCTATCAAACGAGATCTGGGTAGTTAGCGCCTGGCATTATGGGATATAGGGTAGCCTCGAGCCGGTATAAATAGCTCTCGAGCTTTAGTATAGGCCAAGTCGGAGCCGAAGGTCGGCTCCGAACCCATCCAGCAAGAAAGAAGGAGAGAAGAAGACAACTAACATGGAACGTTATGGTAGGTACATAACTTCTCATTTAGCTCTAACCTTGACATACTTAAGTCTTCCATAAATATTTCTATTTGTGATTTTTCTTTTTTCCACATATCTCTGCTTTATACAAATTTTCTTAAAATTTCCAAAATATCTCTAATACCTCTACAGGATCTCTGGCTAGTCTTCTTGTTATAGGGTCCATAAATTCGGCAACAACCTTTATTACTCTCTGTTGCCTACGTCATTATGCTAAAAGTTTTTGTGCTCTGGAGTTGTTATTAAAAAACTAGTCTATATTACTTTGTCGAAATAGCAATTCAGCGAACTGCTATTCAACGAACATAAAACAGCAAACATTCACATCCGTGAATGTGTTACATAGGGAAAGGAGTAACTTGGCTGGCATTCCCACTGTAACACACACTGGAGTATAGCAAACCCACCCCCCCCCCCCCCCAGTTGTATATACCAACTCCGAGATTGCACTACAGTGGGGAAAAGGGCATTTCCTCATGTTGGCCAAGTAACTCCTTTCCCTGTGTAACACATTCATGGATGTGAATGTTTGCTGTTTTATATTCATTGAATAGCAATTCGCTCAATTGCTACTTTGACGAAGTAATATAGACCCTAAAAAAAAAACATTTGCTTAACAGCAATCTTTCTAAACTCATGCATATTATTCAGATACTCCCTTATTTTCTCTTTAGCACTCTGCAGTTGCGCCTCTTCTTGTTTTGTGAGATTCTCCTTATTTTGCAATATTTTAAACTTCGTCAACTCCTCTAAATCATTCTTGTTACTTCTTAACCATGTCGCTTTTTTCATTTTATTTCTAGCCTGCTTTTAAACTCCACTTTCATTTCATCCCAGTCACTAGCTGTACCTTCTAAAGAAATTTCTATTTTCCCTAATAACTCTCAAATAATTTCCATTACCCATTTCTTAAATTCTTCTCTTTTAACAGGTAGGTCTTATTCTGCTGAATATCCATCCTGAAATCCTTTCTTCATCAAATTCACTTCCTCACTTCTTTCCATATTTTCTTCTGTAGCATATTGTTGTCTGCACTCTGCATTTCTTAATATAATTCAATACTTTTATTTTTTGTCTGTACCTGTGAGGCCATTGAAATTCCAAACTAATATGGATAGTGTAACCATTATGATAAGAAGTTATCATTTCTAACTGTTATATATGACAGCTTTTTTAAATGTCTAGTTCTCGCTTTTGTGTTACCTGCACCCACTAATGTTTGGCAGGTTGATGCTTTATGCAGTTGTTTCTTGTCATCTCCATTTACACTTTACAATATTTTTTTGTTTGATTTGAGGTATAAAATCATCCCTGCTTTATGTCACATCATTATGTTCTTTTAACTGTTTTAGTTAAAACATTTTGCACTTTTTTGAAGTTGATATAGATAGGCTGGAAGTCATTTAATCTTTTCTGAATAAGTCTTCTGTCTTATTTGGTATGCTTATTTACAAAACAATTTTAAATTATCCATTTTGTAAGCTGAGTCAAGCATTTTGGACTTTGTGTGTTGTTGCTGTACTTAAAATCTTTTTACAAATGTATTATTTTTTCTAGGCAGAACCAGCTGATATTACTAGAAACACTAGAACAAGAAATTGCCAAATTTAAAGAATATAGTTCACTTTTTGCCATTAATGCTTTGGTGAGTAAAAATGAATATGTTAAATTTATATATATTTGAAGTGCAAAGAGAGTAAACAGAAATGTGAGCTTGATGATGTACAAAATATGAATTTAGCAACACTAACATGGCAGTAGTGTCTGATCTTGTAATTATAACAATTCCACGGGGAAAACTCACTGTTTTCCAAAATGCAAAGCTTTAATAAAGCTACTTTATTTGCTGGTGGTGTAGTCTGTAATGGGCTGCAATGAGTAACAGTAGAACTTTTTTTGAGGTTGATTCTGCTTCTGTGGATCAATAAATTAAATGCAACAAGATCATGCCTCACCAATAAAGTGCATGCATTTGTTATTTGAACTTCATTTATTTTAATTATTTTTTTTACTATGTATCAGCTCATTTCACAATTATTGTTTTGTTTTGCTATTTTATTTGTCAATAGGCCATTTTCAGCCATGCCTCAGGTTTTGAGAGTAAGTGAGGTATATATGGACAGTTTAGATTAATCAATCAGCATGTTTTTTTTTTTTTTTTTTTTTTTTTTTTTTTTTGGTGGCTGGGGTAAACCGGTAAACTACAAGTAGACACTTTAGACTACCTAGTTAGCCAACATTTTTCTTTTGGTGGTGAATACATTGTGGTGCAGCAGATAGCATTATTGCCTCACAGCAGGAGGATTTCTAGTTCACTTCCTGACTGGAGTGTCTTCTGTGCCCAGTGTGCATGTCTTCCCTGTGTTTGTGTGGGTTTTCTTTGGGTGCTCCAATTTCTACCTGCATTCAAAAGACATGCAGTAGTTAGACTGGAGATTCTAAATTGGCCATAGGTGTGTGTGTGTGTGTGTGTGTGTGTGTGTATGTGTGTATGTGTGTGTGTGTATGTGTGTGTGTGTGTGTGTGTGTGTGTGTGTGTGTGTGTGTGTGTGTGTGTGTTACAGAAGAACAGCTGTGGCAGGGATAGCAACCCAGTAGTGTGAACCTTGGCTGTAGATGATTGTCACTTTTGGGGATGGATGGATGGATGGATGGATGGATGGATGGATGGATGGATGGATGGAAAGATGATTCGAGTTTTCCTAAAAGCACATTTAGATGGGTGGGATTTGTTGGACTGTGAGAAGGAAAGCTGCTCCTTAATGAATGAATGAATTTTTATTTTGTTGATCAGATTAGTAGTACTCAGTAAGATCCATTTTTTGAGGGGACTCAAGAAGTGTACAACAGAAAAATTAACATATTGCATTCAGTCATAGTGTTACATAGCGAAAGCACACAGTTAGTGTACTGCATACAGCCATACACTGAATATAGTTCAGAAATGTTTATATAATGTATGCAGACATAAAAAATAGAAAATGTAGTTGTTCTTGACTTCTTATGTTTGAATACAGAACATTATGATTGGGTCTGTGTTCATAACCAGCTTATTACGTGTTCAAGACATGGATGCCAAGAAATTCACCACGAGAGGGGAATCCTGCTCATCACTTTTAATTTTTCCCCTGATTATGGACAGTAATCAAGGCACTCCATGCACTACACTAGAATAAGTGTGTTAGCAGTAGAAGAAGTAGTGTAATTGTTTTTCATACGCTTGTGTGCAGTTTTGCACAGACACACTGCAGTTTTATATACAGATATTTACATTAGATGAAACAGCCATCAAGAAGAGTATTACTGTAATGAGTTTTGTGTATGAAACTTACAAAGGGTCAGATAGCATAGTTAGGTGATGCTACATGACATGACTTGCAATGCATAAGTTTCCTAAGGAATGTATTGCAGTTTTGAATAGTATATGACTTGAGGTTGATCTAATTTCAGATAGCAGAGTGTTTCATTCAGCAGTGCGCAAAACACTGGATGCTTTTTCACAGAATTTGGTAGATGTTCTCTTAATTTGAAGTAGATACTTATTACTTGCTATGAGAACCCTAGTGGTGGTATGCCAAGAGAGTTGGGAAGGGAGCATAGCTCTCAACCTCTTACCACCAGAATCGGGGACAAATCTGTAAATAATCAGGGACACTTCTCTTTTTTAAAATAGTACTGTTGTTGTTGTCTTTTGGCTTTTCCCTGTTAGGGGTTGCCACAGCGGAACTCCGGTCCGCTAATGATTGGCAGTAGATTTTTCACGGTGCCGAGTTGCCAGCTCGACACCCAACCTTCATCGAAGGCACGCCCATTCACGCATGTCTTTCGGAACGCCACTCGACCCGCGGTGAGGACATGCAGACTCCACACAGAAGGCACACCCTGCACACTAGCTGAGAATCGAACGGGAGAACCTCTTGCTGTGAGGCAACAATGCTGCCGCTGTATCACCACGGAATGTTTTTTTAAATAGTACTATTAACTTGAAAAGTTGATATAAAGAGAGAGAGAGAGTGTGACTATGCAGTTTTTGAAGTAAAAGCAGTATATAACTAATTATTTTTATTTATTTACTGTAATCCACTAGCTTTTCTCCACAGATTGTCAGTTTTAGACAGGACAAACCAAAATTTTGAGCCTAAGTCAGGAATGTCTCTGAAAATCAGAAACTGTTGGAAGGTATGGAAGGGAGCATGGGGACACAAAGACACTTAATCTTGAATAGTAATTTGTTGTGGGCAAGAAGATGGTATATCTGTTTGCCAGGAACATCCTGTTTATTTTCTGCATTGCAGTGTTATGCTCAAGATTTGAGGTCTGCTGTGAATTTGGTAATTCAGTAGTTAGCTGATGATATTTTGAAATGTGCAGTCATATTTCCAGTTTCCCTTGTACCATTAACAAGTCCTTTTATTTTTGTCATTGCTGTGTTTCCAAAATATCATAAGTTTTGTTTTTTACTAATTTTGCATTGGTTTATTTTGAAGAGGCAAGGAAAGAAGATTTTAGTAGAGGTCTGCTTGTCCATGGTCAACATGTTTGGGTTGCTTGCAATATGGTTTGCAGCAGTGTCAGATTGTATGCATATTGAATTGTCTTGACTCTGTTGGCATGTTGATGCATGCTGTTTGTAAAAAGAGTAGAGAGGTAGTGAGCCTAATATTGAGTGCTGTGGTACCCCTATATTTGATGTAAGGTTATAACAGATTTTTTTGTAACATTCTAGTGCTTGAGATCTGTCGTGAGGATAGGATATAAACCAAATTATTAAAGGTACTACAGCCTAATGATTGAAGTTTTTGGGGTAAAATTAGATGGTTTATGATATTGAACAATACATAGAAATCCAGTAGTAATGCAGTAGAGCAGTCTATTGTCATAGTTGTTGGCATTATGTTCAACTAATTCAGTGAGAGAGAACAGTTTCAGTACTTTGTACCAAAACCATGCTGAATCTTTTTTTATTATTATGCTGTGTGAGATTCACAAATTGGATATAAACATTTCAGTACCTTAGATAAATTACTCTGCTTATGTGTTGGTCTATAATTTTCTGCTTTGTTTCATCGTCCACCCCCCCACCCCCCAACCCACACACACACACACTTTGAGCAGTGACATTTTATTTTTTTATTGTTTGAAAGCCAAAACAGGGAAAAGTGAGTCTCCATGCAGATTAGTTTGCAGTTTTTTTTGAATAAAATGCAAATTTGGAGATTACAGATTTCAAAGTGGTACATACCACTTTATCAGGGAGTAAACAACAGGACATAATTTAAAGTGGAAGTTAGTATATGCCATGTATAAGTTAATAATTTTTAGATGTTTGGTCTACTGTAGTCTCCGAATTTCTCTGGGGGGGGGGGGTGATTCTTTAAAGTATTACCTGTAATGATTTTAACAGTCCTGTCCATTGTTTGCTTGGGATTGTGGAACTGACCAGATGGGAGGTTAGTGAGGTTGTTTGACATGTTTAGAAGACTTGGGAGAAGACATGCTGTGGCAGTAATGATTTGAGCATAAGCCTTCATAAATGTTTTAGCTTAGTAATAAAAACATAATTTTTGATTGAGCTGATGGACAACTGCTTTTAAATGCTGGTCAGGTTTCATTGACACCAAACAAGTAGTTTTACAGAAATGACAGTTTCAAGGAGACGTTTTCTTAGGACAGGATTTGCAGCTTGAGAGAGGTTGTGTGGGCTTTGTGCTGCTTAGAGGTAAAAAGACCTTAACTTTTTTTGGCTATATTATGAAATGAAAATGCAGTTCAGACAGCTAGCTTTTAAGTTAGCATAAAATGATATGAAGTTAATCTTGTTAGAATCTAGAAGCTGCATAGAATAGCACAGAATCATCCTCAGACTTGACGAGTCCAGCTTGGCCACAGTGAACAATGATAACTTTAACAAAAATGGTGAAGGGAAGGGGACCAAGAACAATTTATTTGGGACGCTGCTAGGGGAAGAGAGAGAGACTGTTTCAGTCCATTCCAAAACCTGTGTAGCTGTAAACAGAATAGAATGCATACAGCTTATTCAAAAAGAAGTGTAGCAAAAAAAAAAAAAAAGTTAGTAGCCGTTTGACTGCTGTAAACTTACATTTTTAAGTTTTGACTAACACATATAGGAAGGGTCTTACATTAGGTTAAGTATGGAGGGACTTCATGAGCAGACTTTGAGAAACTTGATAGATAACGTTTATCTCTGGCAGTTTAAGAACTTAATCATCCTCTTTTTTGACAAGAACTTAAATGTCAGTGGGAGGATTAAATGTATTCAGAATGCTGAGGCTAAACACTCAGCAGCAGTCTGACCTCTGAATGTACATATACACACATGGGCACATGCACGCATGCATGCATACACACACGCACACACACACACACACACACACACACACACACAGACACACACACACACACGTACCTGGCATTAGATATTCAGTTTCTTACGATTTAACCACAAAAGTGTCGCTTGTATAGGTCAGTAGGTCCATAACATCAAAAGCATGTATATAAGCATATTACACAAGACTCCCACTGACCGCAGAAAATCCAGCATACATATTCATTCCTTCCCCCATATTTCCGTAGTTTCAGCTAACTAAAATTTCAACAGAATGGGAAAAAAAAAACAGTTGAAACTTCAGATCAGAGCCAATAATAAGTGTTTTCTGCAGGGGGAAGCACCCTATACCTTCTTTGTGAAGGGCTTTGTCCTTGCACCCCCCTACTTTATTATAGTAATTCCACAATTGAATAGCAAAAAGAGAAAATCTACACACAACATATTATTGTTGGTGCCTTTTGGCATATAGTATGGTACAGCAGTGATGCTATACTATATGCTAACATATCACACTGTTGGTGCATTTATTTTCCCAAACATCTTTATTAAATGTTCACATGTGACAATGGCAATAGTACATTTATATAAATGAAGGACATATACACTATGATACCACTTTAGTTGCAAACAGTTTACATCACAGACAGCATTGAAACAACTGTAGTTGCAAACATTATACATCACTTATAAACCATCCAGTCATTGTCAGTTAAGCATTATATGTCTCATTCAAATCCTGCCTCTTAAACCTCGTTCCTTCTCTGCATATATTGTTCCCACAATTCCCATTTTTTCCTATGTAGTTTGCTCCTCCTTTTTCTAAAGATCCCAATTCTGGTTGTTTTATCTCTATTACTATATTCACTACTTCTAGTAAAGTTGGTCTAGACTTTGATTTCCATTTTCTAGTAATTGCTTTTTTTTGGCAGCCACCATAATTATACTCAACAAGGCTTTACTATGTCTAGGCAATTCCGATTCTGTAGCATAACTCAAAAAAATCATATCCCCGGTCAGTCCAATCTGCTCACCCAGCATCTCCGACAGAGCGGTCTGCAGGGAATCCCTAAAGACTGTCAGCTCATTACACACCCAAAAAATATGTTCCGCGCTACCTCTTTCTTGCCCGTCACACCTCCAACATTTGCTATCCACCTGAGGAAGAATGCTTTGGAGTCTACGTGAGGTATAAAAACAGCTATGTAAACACCTCCAGACCAAGATCCTAAATCTTCTAGACTTTGTTGCATATTTGGGAGATATACATATATTCCCCCATTGTCTGTTTGTGAATTGCTTATCCAGTCTATCTTCCCAATTCTTTCTAAGCTCCTCTGATTGATTCTTATAATTATTTTGCAATATTTTATATAATTTACTAATTTTTCTTTTAATGTCAGCTTTTGTTCTGGATTCTATTAAAAACTCTACCAGTGTTGGTCTTTCATTTAGGAGCCCCCTATTTATTTCTGTTTGCCTATACTCTGATATCAATCCTTGATAGGGAAGGCAATCTCTAACCTGCCGTCCAAACAAATTCTTGGCCTCTTCCCATTCTATTACCTTTCCCTTTCTAGGTATTTGCTCCCAATACTTTGGTTCCTTTGCCAGTTTTCTCCAATAAATTCCACCCCCCTCTTGCCTATTATCTGTATCCCTGACCACTGTCATCCCTATCGGCACAATGTCTTTTCTTCATTCTAGTGCTGGTTTGGTTCTTAGAATACTCCCTGCTGTTTTATGAATGTAATACTCTGTATGATTTTAGTTGTTCTCCTTAAGAGTCTGCATCCAAATCCCAATCTGTCCTTATTTCTTGAGCTTCCTCCCTGTGTCAGCATCATTCCTTTCCACTTTGAATTATAGTTTTCTGCTTGTGCTATGTGTAAGAGCCTTAGCTGTGTTGCTCTAAAATACCCCCTCAAATTAAGTAATCCTAACCCGCCTTGTTCTTTTGATAGAATCAGCTTATCCCACTTGACCCTTGCTGTCTTCCCTTCCCAGATAAAATCCTTCCAGTCACTGTTAGTGCATTTTGGCTTATAGTATAGCATCATTGCATTCAAATCATCACATTGAAACACGATCCATTTGGCACCCCAGGAAGAGATGAGTTGCTTATTCAGCTCATTGTGACAATGGAGAAAAATATCTCAGGTTAACACTGAAGCAAGCCAGACTCAAACGCTCATAAGGCAGGCATTGTGACCTGACAACCTCAAAAACATTCTTGTAATTGGTGACTCCATTATGTGTAAAATAGACATACCTCATTGGTCTTTATAAGGAGCATATGCCAGGTTCATGCTTGTCTGGAGCCAAAGGTTGGTGACACATCAACTGTGTCAAAAAGGATTAAAGCTTTTTTGATATTTTCATTGCACATGTTTCAGCAAACATTCTGTGAGGGTTTAGCAGTTTGACACAGGTAATTTAGACTTTAAGCGTAATAAAAGATTGTTAACTTGTAGTCATGGGTTTGATTCCCTTAGTCTCTGTTTACTTTTTTATGACTGAGCAATTCACTGAACTGGGTCATTCATGAAAAGATGCAGTTGCACATATTGTATTTACCTGGCTTATAAAAAAACAATGTTCCTACTGGATATGCAAAATAATAATATGGGATTGTCTGACATCCTCACAAGCATGAAAAACTTGTCTGCTTGCTGAAATTCTCTTGCAATTGGATATGATGTTTGCATATCACACCAAAATTCTGAAATTCAATTATTGCCCATTGACATGGTGTCCCACACAAGGGGGGGGGGGTTCACTGCTGTCATCCTGGAGTCAGAGGTGCGACCAGCAGGATTATTTTGCACCTGATGGACTTGACTTCCTCCCTTTAAAACAGGAAATTTTCCACCCCCATAGTCCCTTTCTAGAGCAGTTAAAATTCCAAGACAAAAGTAAAATGAAAGATATGCAAGGTAAAATATTATAGGGGAAGGTGGTTGGCTGTGTTCAAGTCTTGACAGCAACATAAGTGGGTGTTTAGAAGCATTCCCCTGGTTAGCAGATGTTAACATCTTTGTTTTATGAAGCATGGTTTTAAAATCCAAAATGCAGTGTTTGATGTCCAGTTGGCCTAAAATGCTGTCTTTGAACTTATGACCTCATATCACAACTTCCATAGTATACTGTCTTTAATTGCTGCAGATCCAGTGGGATAGGGGGCAGCAGTGTCTCAGTTTTGTAAAAGAACACCTAAAAGTCAGATATTCAGAAAGCAACTCAGGATTAGAAATTGCTCATGCAATAAGCAATGTCAGTGGTGTTTGAATATATTGTAGGAATTTACCATATGCCAATCCTGTCTTATACAGAGCATGAGGATTTCTTGACTATCAGCTAGTATGCAAAACCAATGAAAATGCAATCATTATGGGGATATTAACTAACAAAAACTTGACTGTGTACATCAGATAAATATGCTCAAATATTAACTGACTGTTGATTAAAACAATTTGTCTTTTGTGGCAGTTGGCACAGAGGGTTAAGGCTGTGAGCTGTAGTTCCTGTGGTACAGAGTTTGATTCCCTCCACATTTATTTGCCTACTGTGTTACCTTGAGCAAGTCAGTTAATCAGGCAGTGCTTAGGGGCATCTGTAAAATTTGGGTTAGGCTTCTCAGTGGTCCCCCTAGATTACAAGCCTAGTAACTGCCTAATATATGTGATGCAGTCCTTCTGTGGATAGCAACAGGTTAGACATCACACTGACAGACCTAGGATTTTTGTACTTTCCACTCCTTGTTTTACCTTCTGAGGGGAATAGTCATAAACCTGTGCAACTATGTAGGGCTGGTATATGATAAAAATCACATACCACAGCACCATGCAATTCATATAAACTCCCCTACACCATTACACATAAACATATGTAGTTGCATATCTGGAAAAGTCCCGGCATGGAGTAGTCTTGCAGTGTAAGCCCAACAGCAAACTCCATGATTCACAAACATGTGAATTGAGGAGTAATACAAGCCTGTTTGCCTCACATTTATGGACTACAAGTGCAGGTCAAGTACAATAAAATTCGTAATCCAACATCTGATGTATCAGAAATGGTGATGTGGTATTCAGCCTAACTCAGCATCATCAGTGAATGATCAGGAGTACACAAAAACTAACTTTTGGTGAAGGGGTGCAAAGCCACATACTATTGTTGCATATAGTCTGCACAAGCACAGTACCATAAACATAGTGGTCCTGCCCCCCAGCACAATGACTCCAAAGATCTCCCACCAATGGAAGGAAAACTCTCACCAGATCTCTTTATTACAATATTATGCAAAGTAAGCCTATTTTGCAGGCATGTCAAGAATGCTGGTTACTGCTCCATCCAGCTGTCAGAATGGTAGCAGCAGGCCATGTAGTGGTATAATATATGTAGTGCTGTGTGCAGAACTGTTGGCTACTGTGTGCGTGTGGCACTGAATGTAAATTTCTTCAGAAGTAAAGCAGGTACTGCTGCAGTCTTTGGAAGTGTCATCCCTGCCCCTTGCCTGTCTCCTCCCTCCCCTAGCATGAACACACCTGCCTGAGGCACACGCATACCCATAACACAGAGTGAGTATGTGTGAGGTATTGGACTGTTTCATCCACCCTCAAAAGAAACTAAATTTTATTCACCTTTTTATTCACTTGTTAACCAGGGAAGTGAACTATTTATCCTGGACTTTACAGCCACAATCCAGGCCACATTGTCTGTGGTAAATACAATAAGTATGGACCATTTTAGAGAAGCCAGTTAGCCTGTATGACAACTGAATGCATAGAGAAAACCCACACACAATACATACAGGCTGTAAAGACACTAACCAGACATTAGAACCAAAACCGCAGACTCTGAAGCTCTAAGGCAGAATTTGTAATAAGCTGCCATGCTGACCTGTGACCCTCAGTGTCCTGAACATTTTAACTTCACAGATGTCTGTAATGGTCATAATGCTGTCAGGAAGCTTGGTGCTGCAGGCACTGTATGCAGCAGTTTTGGGCTCAGGTTCATGTGTGAATGTGCTGGCCTGCCTGCACACCGACAGGTATAGGCTAAAAATACAGCTGACATATGAAATCTGCTACTTAAATGATAGTATTAACTGCTGTCTCCATACTATGGAAATGTACCCTCGGAGACAAAAGCATTTATGAATTGGCTCTCGCCTTGGCTGAGGAGCAAAGACAAAACAGTGTGCTGCTGTCCCTCAGTGCTGTAACTTGTATCTATAGTTTACATCATGTTAATTTTACACAGTACTTAATCTGTGGGATAGTGCTATGACTGCTGAGCGTCTGTATGTTTATATCCCTTAGTGGTGGCTCCCTGGTGTACAGTATAGCACTGATGTGCTTCACCTTCAGGGCACAGTACCCACAGGAGTGTGATTCAAGGACATTTGGATTGCTGTGTATATGGTGGACCACAGTGTGTTTTCTCTTTATGAATCATGCTGCTGTAAGGAGTGTGTACTGTAGCCAGTAGGTACAACATATTTAAGTAACTGGACACCACATCTTTAAATCTCATAGTCTGTAACTAACTCTGGTAATCCTTCACATAAGAGTAAACTCAAACTCAGCAGTAAGTCATCCTTCCTAAATTTTACCATTTGAAACTGTGATACAATAAATTACATAATTTTGAAAACAGACTAAGATCCTCACCTAAGTTACCCAAGTAATTCTGCTTAAACTGCTGGCTGTGATTTCTGTGCAGTTGTTAACTCCTGCATTCATTAATATATATAAGTAGGATACAAGTGTACAAGAAAAATCCACAAAAAGATATTTGCTTGAATCTTGGAATTAATAAGAAATACAACAGAAAAAAGAAATATTGCTTAGATTACAGAATTTAACCTAGTCATCCAAATAGTTGCACAATAAACAGAAAATGTATTGATGTGCTATATAGACTAGGGGAGGCTTCAATTTTTTAATTATGGACATGGTAACTGCTGCCGCAGTTAAAATAAAAAAAAACAAATCTGGTTCCAGTGGTTCAGACAACGTATGTGATACTTTACTGCACAGAAGTTTAAGTTTATTTAAGAGTTTGTTCCCAAATTAAGGTAAGCACAGATAATGACAAAAAGCATAATGATAGAAAAATAGCAAGTATGACAGATTTGGTAAAAAATTAAAATAAAAAAATAATAAAAACATTAAACACAATAAAATATTAGTTTTCAATAAACTTATTGTAAAGGCGACCCGGTAAGTTGTGGAATGACTCAAATAAGTATATTTTCAGTGAACACTTAAAACTACCCAACAGTTGAGACTGTCTTAGCCAAACAGGAAGCAAGTCCCAGAGATGCAGTCCTTCAACTTCAGTTTTATTTTGTTTTTTATTTCCTAAACATATTTTACATATTCATACACAAACTATATGAACATAGCCAGATAGGAATGAAATTATTACAAATGTTTAAATATTGTCCAGGATTCAGAGACTTTATAGTGCACAGCTCACAACTGCATAGGAACTGGCCAAGTGTGGACCAGTAAATCATTTTTAATCCCATGTTGCACTACAGTGCAGAGAGCATAAATGTGCTACAGAAGATACTTGTAGATGATTGCATACTGACATTGTGATAAAACCAGATAAGGAATGAGGCCATAATGAGATGCAAATCTATGAGAGGCAAATTAGCCATGACTCTTAGATATATATAAGGGAAGATGCACACCAGTATATGCTTGACTGTAAAAGACGAAATCATGCTGCCAAAAATATCAGAGTTATAGACAGTGATAATGTTAGTACTAGCATCATCAGTCATGCAGCAACTTAAGGTATCAGTAAGTGCTGCTGCCCTCTGCTGGTACGTATAAGGAAATGGTACAGCTAACAGGTTACCTACCACAACTTTACCAATCCGGAGATCATTGATTGCTTACAGTTAAGTCAGGGCATTGAATGAACCTTGGTTAACATGTGTCCTACTCCCAGAGTCTACAGGAATGCATGGCCTTTGCATACCTTTGGAGGCCAGCGTGTGTGTAACTCTTTCTATTTTAGCTACAGGGATCTTTTAGAGACCAGCAGTGGACCCGATGGGTATTTCTCAGGCCTCTGCCTCTAACAGGTTCCCTGGCATAATACTACAACATATGAATGAGCATATTGGTTTCCCAGCACACCACAAGGGAACGATAACACCTAATTTGCTATTTATAGCATTGCTGACATCTCTGAGGTACTGGATGCCAGAGGTTGCACACTTAGCAGTAAGGATCCCACCTGGTCCACAGTCATAAAGGTTTGTGGACAGAGGGGGCTACAGTTATATGAACTGCCAGGTAGTGTGTGATACATTTAAGATTATAACCAGTATGTCCATATGTCCATGCAACACCCAAACAGCTCACATGATTCACATAAGATGGCACATATTGCAGCATCATGTATGGTGACATTCTACAGGACCATTTTGTTGGTAAGTGCAGGCACTGTAGCTAATATTAATGTATATGGTTATGTTTATCATCTTTCTAAATGTATTAACCCCACTCGCATGTTGATATTGTATGCCTGTACATAAGACCCTCAGTGCATGGACAAACTCCAGTATAACTGTGCTTGCTAAAACCTCCAATATTGTAAAATATGTTTAGTCTGCTCAAAGCCCACTCCCTCTGCCTTTATATGTTTGTGGGTTCTGTCCAGTGTCACCATACCATGTCCTGCATGATGTCCATAACATGCTCTTACATAATTCCTATGCATGTATAACAGGAGTCCAATGAGCAGCCTGGCCTAATTTCCCAGTTGCCCTAAAGCATTTTCTGGTTAAGTGGCATGCTCAAGGTCACACTGTAAGCAAATGGAGGCTGGAGGAATCAAATCCTGGACCAAAGGATGCAGCCGATTAACATGTCATAGCCTTAATCCTTTGTGCTAACTCCCAGACAATGATACTGCATAATATGCTTGTATGGAAAAAGACTGGGCCTGTTGCACCATGATATTGGCACATTTGGATCATGCACACATGGCTGGCAGGGAAGCTGCATCAGCACCATCGTCTGATACGAGTAAGGTGGAGCAGCAGCCACACAACCCCATCCCTAAATAGCAGTGGGATGATACAGGGCAGCACAGGTGAAGTGGCAGCATCAAATCTAGAACTATGGACCATGACGAGCACACATTTACAGTGCAGGCTGAGCTAGTCAGTGCATGTTTAGGCCACAGTGTGCATCAGCCATTCCAACATAATGCACACAGGAGGGAAGATGGAGTGGATCTCTTATACACATGTACACAGGTGGCTAGGAATACAGTGACACATTGCTGTCAACAAACACACTGAGCTGGGGCAGCATATCACAGAAGACAAAACCAGGGATCTCACGGCGATGGATAGTCTGCATCATAGATAGCTTCCTCTGAGACATGTACATCTGGTAATTTTGTGGAGCACCTGTAAACAAAGGATGCAAGGCAGATTGCCCAAAATGGTTTAAGACGGTTTTGGCTGTACTATGAGATCACAGTTGTGTGAGACATATTTCACCCTTAACTGGTGTTTTTCTCTTTTTCTGATTTTGTACAACTGTGAAGTTAATATATATAAGTAAAGAGGTGTGGGGGCAAAGTCTTCCATATGGAGGGAAAGGTACAGGTGAGCTTGTCCCCCTGCAAAAACAATTGTAGTGATTTTTTCACCTAAACATTTTGTTGTTGTGTGCTCAGGGAGTTTGTCTAGCACTGCATGAACCAAAAGAAAAAGAAAAAATGAACTGAAGACCACAGATGAAGAATCCACTTAAAACACCAGTTTATTGCACCTCTAGCACTTCGGCAACCACCTTCAAGGAGTATAAAACATCACATAATTTACACAGTTTATATACCCTAATACATCTAACAATTAAACAAGCAGCCTAAACTAATTAATCAATAAACATTAAAAAATACTTAATCCTACTTTCTCATCAGATAAGAAGCCTCCAGGTACATTCCACATTCAGACCCTGAGGAAATAGTGTCATATTTCAAAATAAAAATTTATTTATTTTATTTTATTTTACATTTGTTAACCGGGGGTGTCTGACTGAGCCGAAAAGGCCCTTTTTCAGCAGAGGCCCGGGGAGAAAAGCTCCACAAAGAAAAATTACAGACACATTTAGTTATTTAGACATAATCAGTATACACACAAATTACAAGAGACATGTTTTTACAGTGGTACTTTCCAAAATACTTTCTTTATAGGACAACTTCTTTTTATACAAAACATCAGAAAATACACCCTTCATAATATGTTCTAAGATAGCGGCTTGTAACCCATTTGCATTAGAAATGTGAACCAGCATAAAATGTTTAGCAACAGGGCTATCTTCTTTATTATTTATAATATTCCTGACATGCTCCTGCAGTCTAGTTTTAAACTTCCTTTTACTTTCTTCTATATATACGAGGTTACACGGACATTTCAACGCATAAATAACACCTTCAGTATTACAGCTATATATATTTGTAACCTCAAATACATGGCTATTTATGTACTTAAAAGCTGGAACAATATAATGACAAACATTGCAATGACAGTGGGATATTTAAATTTATTATGTACCAAAATATCTTTTAAATTCCTACCTCTACGAAATGAAATGCCTAAAGACCTAGACAATACATTTTTTAGGTCCATTGATCTAAACAAAAAATTCCAGTAGTGTTTAACAATATCTATTAAAACATCACTGAAAACACTATATGTAGAGATAAAATAAACTAATCTTTTCTCTTGATTTCTAACATCTAACTTATACCCCTTACTTCCATACTTATAAGTACCAACTTTATGTTGTTCATTAATAAGCTTCAGTATAGCCCCTCAATCTAAACACCTCACTAGTCACACTAATTTCTTTAAAGAAGTCCATGTCAGTATTACATAGCCGTCTAAGTCTCATACATTCCCCATAGGGCAAGGAGACCAAAGTATGAACTGGATGACAGCTAGTCCCCATCAAATACTGATTACTATCAGCAAATTTTCTATGCACAGATGTATGTAAAGTATTGCTGTCCTCCAAAATCAGATGTATGTCTAAAAAAATTATATCTTTACCCACCTGTATGCCGTCAAAGGAAAGTCCAAATCTATTATGTTGCATAACTTCTGTAAACTGACTGACATAAGATATCCCACCTTTACAAATAAAAACAAGATAATCTATAAAACGAAAATAACTAACTACATAATTTTTTTAAAAATCTGTATGATATAACCATTCTAACTCATACAAACCCATCATCAGGGTGGCATACATGGGGGCAAAAGATGCCCCCATAGCAGTGCCCTTGGTCTATCTGTATAATTGTTCATTAAACATAAAAAAATTATTATTCAAACAAAATTCCAATATTTCAATAATATAATACGTTACTGGACTATCACCCAAAAAATATTTTACTGCTTCTAGTCCAAACTGACACTGTATGTTAGTATACAAACTAACAACATCAACACTTATAAAAAACATATCTGCACTCCATTGTATTTTAAATAATTTTTCCAAAAAAATCAAAACTATCCCTAATATAACTAGGTTACTTTATTACATAAGAAAATAAATATTCATGCAAAAATTTCCCAATATTAGATAAAAACATTTTTGAGCAGATAAAATAGGCCTACCAGGTGGGTCAACCCCACTTTTATGAATTTTTGGAAGACAGTAAAATAAAGCCAACTCACTGACATCAGTATTAAACTTTTTATCTTTGTCATTTTGTGAGAAATATTTTAACCTCACTCCCTTAGATATAAGGGTGTCAAAGTCATTCATAGCCTTAATATATTCATTTGTATTACTCTTAACATAGGTATTGATATCATCTAAATGTGTCATACACATTTTATAATATTGAGCAACAGTCATCACCACTATCTTACCACCTTTATCAGATGGTTTAATAATAAGATGTTCATTATTCGATAATGCCTGTAGTTCCTTCCATTTCTGATGATTTGTATAAAAAGAAGTTGTTATATAAAGAAAGTATTTTTATTTTGAAATATTACACTTTATTTCCTCAGGGTCTGAATGTGGAATGTAACTGGAGGCTTCTTATCTGATGAGAAAGTAATATTAAGTATTTTTTAATGTTTATTGATTAATTAGTTTAGGCTGCTTGTTTAATATTTAGATGTATTAGGGTATATAAACTGTGTAAGTTATGTGATGTTTTATACTCCTTGAAGGCGGTTGCCGAAGCGCTACAGGTGCAATAAACTGGTGTTTTAAGTGGATTCTTCGTCTGTGGTCTTCAGTTTGTCTTAAGCAGTATATTTGCAGAGAGTCTGGTTTCCAACTTTCGTACTTGTTTCATTTCCTGCTGTGATGGAGGTGGAGTTGTCACCATGTGACTGTAAACTGAAGCCTCTCTGCTGGCTTGCTACACTAGGACCTGAAAGGAGTGGTGTGCATCTGTAGCACAGTGACCTACAGATGCACACCATCTGGTAAACTGTCCTGCCAGTGAAGGCTTGGTGCCCTCACCACCCATGGTAACGGGTGGCAGAGTGCCATACACTTGTAAATGCAAGTGAGAACTGTATACCCCGCAATAGCTCCCCACACCTCCTGCATGACCACCTTAAATATGTATCCTACCCTGACTCCAGATAACATTGTCACTGTGGACAGTGATGGTGGCACTAGCAAACCTGCTTTTGAAGGAAGGGATCAAAGTGCCATATGCTGTCATAGATCTCATAAGACTAGTCAGTACTGTCCCTCTGTACTCCATTCTTCACGGAGCTGCTGGCAGAACTGGGTGACTTCCTAATGCATGTCACACAACACAGCAGTGAGCTCCAGACTAGGTAGCAGTAGATTATACCTGGATTATAGTCCAGCATATGTACTGATGATCCTAAGTGTTCCATCCACATGTCAGGGACAACTGTGACATTTGACTACATCAGGCACCTCTGCAAGACTGTGCACTGGTGGGTACACCCTCATCAGATGCACTGTACCCATGTGCTGCCACAGGGGAGCTTTGCAGGTATTTGCAGCTACCAAGGATCCCCCTTCACTGGGAACGGTGAGTATTCAGACTGAACAGTCTCTCTCATGTTCACCTGTGGGCAAGGCCTTACCTTTACCCTGTACTGCTGATGGATGTCCACTCAGGATAGAAATAGACTGTGCAACTGCATCTTCTGACTGTGACTTAGGTATTGCTGTCAGCCCTTGCCTGAGTGCCAGCATCAACTTGGTTGTCTGGACCTACGTTAGCCAGTGTCACTGTAGCAGTGCTTCGCCCTGTAAATGCATAACAAAAGATGCACTTGAGTGAGCATAAATAACTGTGCTACAGCTGTGACCCTGTAGCATGCACACTGTGTGTTTCCATGCAAGAACTACCATGTGATTCCAGTGTATCTCTGCTGCCACCCTAATATGGCTGGATATCTGAAGTTCCTGTAACAAAACATAAGCAATGTATAAGGTATGGTCAGCCTACAGTCTATATGTGAAGTGCGGTTATACAGAAACCTGTTGTATGTGATACTAACCTGGTGCATCATCCACCAAGATGCAGGTGCTGGGTCTAGCTTTGTTGCTAGTATCCACTGTTTTGTGTAGATGGTCCTAGTATCACTGTCCCCATTGGTCTCTTAACCTGTTCTTCTTGGATGCCCCCCCCCCCAATACATCTCAACTGTCTAGATGTTTGCAGAATGTCCAGATTTTTGCCTCTTATGTTTGTCCCTCATAAATTTGTAGTTTTCTGGCAAATTATTGAGGATTAATGTCACTAAATAGTAACAAGAATTTGAGTGTCAGACTTGATATCCTTCAGAAAATGCATGCTAATACAGAAGCTCTTAGTGTATTAACTTTTTAAGTTTATAAGCACAATATTTAAAACTTGTCCCTGTTCTTAGGGCTTTATCCTCCCATTACTTTTTGGTTTTGTCCAGAGTTCTTGCACTTACTGGTTGAGAGAGATGCCCACCCCCCACTCTCGTGGCTGACCTCTCGGCTACTATTGAACATTACTTTGCATTACCATGGTGCAGCTTGATGGTTTCATGTTTGTGATGCTGGTAAAAACAACAAATATAAAACACTAAAAAAGCAACAAAGGTGATGGAGAACATAAATGAAAGGCTTTAATAACGTGAAGCGCTTTTCGCCCAGTGCAGTGACTGGACTTCATCAGACAGATGACAAAAACACTGCATATCCTTTTATATTCAATTAAAACCATGTGGTTAACAAATGTTTGTGATGCTGCTGTAATGTGATTGTGTTCTCCCCATAGCATGTATGTCCGGGTTATCTGTTTCTCACTTCTGATTACATTCCCCAATGGTTGCCAGCCACCTTTGGGTCCAGGGTTTCTGCAGGAGGACATTATTTTCAGCATGTCTGAAACTGTCCAGCCTGTGCTATCTACCTCATCCTTTGGGCATCCAGACACCTGTGAGCACACAACACATATCTATGCACTGTATTACTTGTAGTATTGGTAGGATGACAGCTACAGACAAAGAGGTAACCTGGTTATAGCACATTGTAGTCAAAAGAACAGCTGTGGAGGTATGCCATCTTATACCTGTAGGGCAGATATGGGTATACATACAGCAAATGTTCCTGCCACACAGTGGCACATATGCACTCCTTGCAGGGCTCATCATTTTTGTCAGGACTTAAAAGTATGTGTAGAGTAAGGTAGTCATCCCTGCTGTCAACATTGGGAGCATGTAACACTGGTTACAGAATTGCACCGGAGTACAGTCCGGAGGTGGAGGTATGCATGCGTATGCACAATAATGCTGTACCCAAAACTAGAAATTCAACTCGATTACACCAGGGATGCTGCCTCCCAAAGATCTCACCTCCATGTTCAGGGAGAGGTTGTCCTGATGCTGTGGGCTGCCTTGTTGCCAATACAATTAATGGTCATGTAGCACTTGCAGGTACACATCTTTATACTGCTAGCATTGTATAAAGTGAAACCCTGTTCAGGGGTATACATTCTTGAGAAGGCAGACAAAAACCACTTACCACATACTTGCAGACTACTGTGTACCACTTCATCGCTGCCCATGGGTCCAGGAAGTGCTACTCTTCTTCCTAATACTGCTGCCTAAATGTACACTGTAGCTTCAAAATATCTACACACCTCTGTACAAAGTGGTGGTAATAACTGAAAACTGCATACAAAAGGGTGGCTGTCCCTAAAAAATGCAGATGTATATTTGTTTGCATATTTTTTACCTAAAATACCTTATTTTGCTTACTTTGAACAAGCTTACACTGTTTTTTTAGCTGTTTGTTGCATTATATATTATCTGCACTTAAAGTTACATTGGTCGAAAATTGGTCGAAAGTTTGTTTGTTTGTTTGTTAAATTTAACTGTTGAGGCTGCCCACTAAAGTGTGCTAGCCTATGTAACTGATTTATTACTGTTTCCTGCATTTCTGTGTACTTTCTACCACAAAAACAAAAAAAAATCCTTGTTTTCCCGCCTCTCCTCGACTAGTTTAGACCAGTATACAGGCTTTGCTGTATTCTGGGCTGTAGTGTAGTTCCTGTGTTGTCCATTGCCTTACTTGGATAGAAGGAAGTTTCTTTGCTCACCAGTGGGAGTGGGGAGCCTTGAGCAGCCTATCTGTCCCTGAAGGAGTGACCTCAGCACAAGAGCTTGTAGTAATTGGTTGTTTTGGACCATTTCCAGCTCTTTTGAAGTTCCCTGTTTAAAATCCACTTGCGCGGCTTTGCGCGATTGTGCGCCAGTGCCAGTTAAACAAGGTTAAACTTTTTCTGGCTCCGCCAAGTCTGCTCTTCAAATTTTCCCTTAAGTAAGCTCTACTCTTAGAATTATCAGTCTACTCGCTATATTATAAGCCTAGCACTTGTTCTGAAAACCTCTCTTCTAAGTAAGCACTCTCAAACCAAAGTAAGCATTACATCCACCTATCACCCCTGTGAATACCCACTTCCCTTAAAGGCACAGCATTCCCTTATACTGTTCTAGCATGTCGAGTGGTGGATCACTGGCATCCTCTCCGGTTCAGCTGGTTAATCTGGGAATCTTGAGACAATGCTACAATTGTCTCATGTACACAGACAAACCCTCTCCTCCTCCCAACAAAACACAAATACATGTGAGAGATGCAGCTATATAGCCAAACTGGAGGCTGAACTCTCTCAACTCAGGACTGGCAAGACCAGACAGGAGGAGAAGGAAACCACACACACAGCAAACCCAGTCCCACATAGACCTACCACAATTGCAATCCAAACACATAATAACACAAAAACATACTCGGAGACTCTAATAAAAAACTTACCAAAACAACAGAGGTTCCCAAAGCAGCCACCCAAAAATCCACCACCTCAAAACATAACACATGAAACACATACTTCAATAAAGCAGTGTGTCAAACAATCACAGCCCTTAAGGCCAAACACCATGCCTGATACACTAGTAATTGGTGACTCTATAGTTAGACACACTGACGTTCCGCTTACCAGGCTGAACAAGGAGAGGGTAACGTTGAGCTGCCTGTTGGGAGCTAGGATCTGCCACATAACACATGCACTCAGGTCACTCCAAAGCAAGTACAAATATGACTCCGTCATTGTCCATGCCGGCGTTAATGACCTGAGACGTACCTCCCTGGACTACATGAAAAGAGACATCGAGGAGCTCTCTGATTATGTAGCCCAGGTTGGTATGACCCTGACCCTGAGCAGCATCTTGCCCTCACCAAGAATGATGCCACAATACAAGGACAAGATGATCAGCTTTAATAATTGGCTCAATTACTGGTGTCATTCTAGGGGGATCCAATGTCTGTCTGCTTGGGATGACTTGCTTGACAAGCCACGCTGCTTCGCAAGGGACGGCTTGCACCTGTCACCACTGGGCTTCTGGATATTGGCTAAGGCTGTTGCCACCCCCCTAGTGCCTTTTTTAGGCAAGGCTCAAAAGACAAACCCACCTCCTTAGAAAACAAAAATGGAAAAAAATTAAGGGTAATGCTGCTCAACGCCAGAAGTCTAAATCTCAAGATGCATGCTCTCGAAGCACTCCTCAGTATGGAGAGCATCGATGTCTGTGCAGTAACTGAAACCTGGTTCAAGGCTCCTGAGAGCACCCCAGCTCTACCAGGCTATACCTCGTATCATGCATTTTGGCCCCAGAACTCGGGCTAAACCACAAAGGGAGGGGGAGTGACCATATTCATCAAGGACACCCACACCTCCAGGTTAGTGGCAACACATGAAGCATCGGAGACCATCCAGGTGCTACTAACCGTAGGCAAAACTGCTATACAACTGGTAGCATGTTACAGACCACCCTCCCAATCTCAGGAACCCCATTCAGCCTTCCTGAAGACATTGGAGGATATGAATGTCTCACCTAATACCATCATATTGGGAGACTTCAACTACCCTAACATAGACTAGGTGCATTATTCTAGCCCTAACACCCTAGCCCAAAGGTTCCTGGAATTCATTAACTCGAATGCAATGGAACAGCTAGTCACCTCTCCCACAAAGGGAGAAAATGTACTAGACTTGATCATCACAAACATGGGGACAAAATGCTCCACACCTGAAGTATACCCCTCACTAGTGAGATCTGACCACAAACTAATCACCCTGGATATTCATATCCCACCTCCACCCCAAGCACAAAAGACTACAGTGAGAAACTTCTCAAAGGCCGACTTTACACTTCTCAAGACTGAGATGGTATCCTTTAAGCCCCCTGGGCCAGAGGAAACCACATCCCACAATGCTGAATCCTTCACAAATGCTTTCTACGGACATCTCCAAGAATGCATGGATCATGCAATCCCAAATAAAACCAAGACCCTCTCCACCAAGGGCAGGCGTCCTGTCTGGTGGACCCCAGCCATAAACAAACTGTATAACAAAAGAAGGAAGCTACTGCAAGACGGAGCAAAGTCCCATAAAGGGAAGGCATCTCTGACCAGCACTAGCAAAAAACTACGTTCACTCATAAAAACATCCAAGGCCAACTTTGAGAGAAAAATCGCTAAGGACACTAAAGATAACCATAAGGCCTTCTTCAGCTATGTTAGAAACCTGGGCGGAAACCCTCAGATATGCTCAGAGTTAGTTCATAACGACAAAAAATACACTGAACCCACAGATATTGCCAACATACTGGCAGACAGGTTCAGTGCAAACTTCTCCCCTCCCTCACCCCCGAAAGAAGAAATAGTTATCCCAGCTGAATGTAACCTCCCTGTCATCTCAGATGTCCAGGTGAGAGCCACTCTCAGCAAAGCTAAAAACACAGCATCTATGGGACCTGACGGTATCCCGGGTTGCGTGCTACGTAATCTCCAAGAGGAGCTAAACCTGCACATAAAAATGCTGTTTAACCTTAGCCGTACTACAGGATATGTACCTGAACACTGGCATACAGCAACAGTGGTCCCACTCCACAAAGTAGGCTCCTCTACAGACCCTGGAAACTACCACCCCATAAGCTTAACCAGCCTGGTCTGCAAAGCTATGGAAAGAATCATTATGGAACTCATAAACAGAGACATTGGGGACCTACAGACACTTGATCCTACCCAGTTCGGCTTTGTAAAGGGCAGATCCTGCCTTTTGAACCTGGTTGACTTTTTTGAAATGGTCACTAGAGCCATTGATGAGGGCAAAGCAGTCCATACAGCCTACCTGGACTTGGCTAAAGCCTTCGAAACAATACCCCACTCAGGCATCATAGACTAGCTCAACAGCTTAAATGTAAACCCATATGTCACAAGATGGGTTGCAAACTGGCTAAAGGACAGAACCCATAAAGTCAAAATCGCTGGAGCTATGTCAGACTCAAAGCCAGTCACAAGTGGTGTCCCACAGGGCTCTGTCCTGGGACCCCTATTGTTCGGCATTTATTTCTCAGATGTGAAAGCAAACACGGGAGGGTTGTGGCTGACAAAGTTCGCAGATGACTGCAAACTAGGCACCATAGTTGATACACCAGCTGACACATGCATCCTACAGAAAGGCCTTACTGAGACTGACAACTGTTGCCGAAGTCATGGCCTTAAACTAAATGCCAAAAAACGAATAGTCATCCCCTTTGGGAAAAACAAAGTACCCACAAATTATCACATAGGCAGTAACCCATTGAGTACGGAAAAAGTAATCAGAGACCTGGGGACCCAAGTTGACAGTGACCTCTCATTCGACACCCATGTTGCCAAAGTGGTTAGAAAGACCTTCTACCTTGCCCACCTTATCATGAAGGGATTCACATCCAGATCAAAGGAGGTCGTTGTACCCCTATACTCCTCCCTTATCAGGCCCATGATTGAGTACAATGCCCCATTTGGTATGTACCTCACCCGGCACCTGCAGCAGCTGGAGAGACCCCAAAAGTAGCTCACCAAGAGGATCAAGGGTCTCCAACATATGTCATATGCTGCCAGACTAAAGAAACTCCAGCTCTATTCAGTAGCATACCGCCTACTCAGAGGTGATCTATGCCTGACGTACAAGGCCATGTCCAATCAGGAATTGATGGACATGCTCCATCTCAAAAAATCCAAATCCATCAGAACCACGAGAGCTAAAGATCTAAACCTCAGCACAAATATGAATAGGACATGCTGGAGGGACAGATTAATAACTCAGAGGCTTCCCACACTCTGGAACAGGATTCCAGTTCATGTTAGGCAGAGCCCCTCACTGACTCTCTTCAAGAGAAATCTTGACGAGTGGATGGGAGATTGTAGGTTTACCCCGGGGGTCATCTCTGTGTCACTACTAGACAGAGGCACAGTAAACTAAATCTACACTTTTGTACCATTTCATGGGGTGGCGAAAGCCACATACACTATGGCTAGGCTTATAAATGCCCTAGGGCAGATAGCCTAGTACTAAACTATGAAACTATGTAGGCAAATTAGGCCAAGCAGAATGGATGTCTAGGAATCATTTATTTCTTGCCACTTCGCTGTGACTTGAAGTAGTGTACGTTGCCTGTGCTTGCCTCTGACAGTTTATGGCCATGAGGTTGTGCTGGATACCTGTGTGACAGCACATCACAGTACTTTGCTGCTACATGTTGCATTACCATCTATTCAGAAATCTCATCATAAACATGATTGGCAGGCTACAATTCTATCCTTTATGAAAGCAATACTATTTTATGATGATAGTCACACAGTTACAACAGCTCATACTAGTGCCCAGTGGAAAGTACCTGCATGTTCATGAAAGAGAGTGAAGTCATGCTCTTTCCCCTCTACAACCACTTAAAAGGAGTAGCTATGAGGCCCCAATGATCATCCCTTCAGAAAAGTTGATGTCTAGAATGACCTCACCTCATACACAGGCATTACCAAGTCAGGAGAACAGTGCAGGCATCAGTATGATCACCTGCAAGATCAAAATCCTTATAATCTCTGTGCAAACTTTTGGCAGTAACTTCCCACATAGTGTTGTAAGTGGACTGATTTGTATTTTTTCTTGTTTTATGTTTTGCATTCTGGTTTTGCTTTTCAAGGTCAGCATAACAGGTGTGTGTGTGTGTGTGTGTGTGTGTGTGTGTGTGTGTGTGTGTGTGTGTGCGCGCGCGCGCACATGTAGGCCACTGTGATGTACTTCACAATGAAGGTGGTCCTAGTAGCACTTAGTGAAGTATGATACACACATTTCTTTTGGGTTTCTGCAAGGACCTGTTATAGGGTAGGGGTGTACTGCACCTTTTTGGGGTGCTTGCAGACTTAGTGTTGTGTCCTCTAGTGTACCACGGTCATGCTTCTGTGTAGATATGTTAACATGTGACGGGACACACACCTGCCTGCTGCTTGTCACTCAGCAAATCGAACATATGTATGGGACTATAGCTTGTACATGTTGTTCTGGCATCTTATTTTGCACCTTTCACATTTCTCTAATGTGACCCCATTTTTTTCAGCACAAGCAGAAAGTACAGTTGTGTAAGTTGAACCTCCCATAACAGTAGATGTTTCAATCCTCACTGCTGTAATATCCTTATTGGTTATATCTTGCCAGTGATACAACAGTCATCCAGTTTCCAAAGCTTTAGGGCACCTTCCACATACCCAAACTGTCAAGCAGCTTGAGCTGAGCTGACTAAAAGACAAGTTTGGGTGCACAGCCCTTCAGAGCTTTCCTGCCAGCATAGAGAGGGATAAGGGGAGTCTGAGACCTGAAAGGGCAATGCTAGAACAGAAAAAAATAAATGTCCACACCCTGGCATCAAAAACACACCAAAAAACAAGGGCACTTATTGAAGGAGTGGCTACTGCAGCAGTGATCATTCGAACATCTACTGTTATGGTAAATTCAGCTTACACAACCGTACTATGTTCTTCATGTTGATCACTGCTGCAGTAGCCTTAGCTATATAGGTAGATTACCATAGCTAACTGTATTTTGGAGGTGGTAGGGGAAGAGTCTAGGAGCCCCTGGAGAATGGTCCTAAGAAAGTTTGATCTAGACGTAGAGAATGAATCAAGCTCATAGTGCTTTGTAAAATTATGTGCAGAGGACCAAGGAGCAGCTTCTAGAATACTTCTAGAATCCAACCCTTTCCAAAAAAAGACATAGATGAAGCCAATGCCCTGGTGGACTGGGCCTTGACTATCCCTAGAATATATTTGTTTTGGTGAGTAAACCATTTGGAAATAGTCTGTTTTCACAAAGTTTGACCTTCTTACTATCACAATAAATGAATATTCAATCCAAAGATCTGAAAGATTTAGTTTTACCAAGACAGTACCTGAGTTGTCTGTGGTCATTCAAGGTATAGAGTATCCTTTCTCTCTCATTTTTAGACTCAGAAAAGAAAACTGTGAGATGGATAGTTTGACTTAAAGTAAACTCTGATACTACTTCAGGCATAAAAGGCTTATTTCTCAAAGAAACCTTATCCCTATGAAAAATGAGATAGGACTGACGCATTAGAGCTTGCAAGTCAGATTCCCTTCTGCAGATGTCAGAGCAATCAGTGGATCTGTTTTCCATAACAAGAACCCCAAGTCAGCCAGATTAAGCCAGATTAAGCGGTTCAGATGGAGCAAGTGTTAGTTATGTTCTCTCACAAAATTAAGATCCCAAGGAGGAGCCACTGGTATTCTAGGAGGTCTTTTTATGTAAAACCCCTTTCAAGAACATTTTGACATGAGGCTGCATTGAAAGAGTAAGATCCATGGGCAAACACGCTGAAATGGCCAGTAAATTAACCATAACAGAAGAATAAGAAAGGCCATAAGATAGTAACTCATACAAGTATTGTAAAACCAGAGAACAACTAGCCCTGAATGGGTGCTGGTTATGTTATTGTCATCAACTTAAACTAGAAAACCTTTACCATTTGATAATGTATGATTTTCTAGTAGCAGGCTTTCTTGTCTCCATTAGATACTGCTGCACATCTTCAGGGAACATATGCCTAGAAGGAATTAAAAACCTATCATCCATGCAGTCAGCTGAAGATGACTGTTGTTGGGATGTATCAGACATCCCTTGTCTTGTGTGAATAGATCCAGTCTTTGAGAAAATTTGTGGTAATTGACCCTGGCCATTTCCAAAAGAAGGGAGAACTAAAATTTCCTGGGCTAGAAAGGAGTCACCGCAGTTATCTTGGGGGATTCCTTCTGAGTCTTCAGAAATACCCTGGATGTTAGTTAAAAGGCATACAGAAACATTCCTGTCCAAAGAAAAGAAAATGTATCTGTCTTCCAGACCTTCTTGCATGAAGTCCTGGAATAGAATTTTGCTAGTTGATTACTCAGAAAAGAGGTCTACTTAAGGAATTCTCCACAGATGGATCGCGTATATATTATAAGAACAAACGCTTAAAATGTCGAACACATCTTTGTCAACGCGTTTTAAGCAAACGCTGTTATAAGCGAAAGCTGACAAAGTTGAAACAGACATACCTGAAATATTTTAGTTGTCCAACACCAATGCCCCACTGCCGCATTGAACATGAACTGCAAACACAGTAAATTTCACTTGTAACAAACACCCTAAATATACGCTACACTCCTTCCATTTTGTAAAGTAAATGTAGTAACCATACCAGTTGCCAACAGTAAATCTCCAAAATTACACTTGACCAAAACAGCACTTTCCCAAAACACAAACCACTTAACACACACACACTAATTTTTCTCTAATTTTTGCGGGGGGGGGGGGATGTGCCCCCCCCCCACACACACACACACACACTGCTAATTATATATACCAACTCTGAGATCACACTAAAATTAAGGTAAACATGCATAATTCATAATGTACGCATCTTTATGTCACTGCTACATTTGCGTGTGTTGGCCAACTATGACAGTTCGAACTTAACGTTTTAGATCTTTAGAGCTTTCGCTTATAAGAGCGTTCCCTTAAAACGTGCCAACAAACTGGTGCTTGACATTTTAAGCATTCGTTCTTATAATGTAGACCCAATGGATCAAATCTTGGAAAACCCCCTGATCTAGTTTCCATTCATGAGGGTCTGCCGTGGTCCTGCCAGCTTGTGTGTCACACAGTTTTTCTCTGAAGGAATGTGGGATTCCTACAAAGTGAGATTGTGCTGTGAAGCTGTATCCCATGCTAACATGGCTAGTCTGCAAAGGAGGTACGACCTGATCCCCTTGCTTGTTGATGTACCCCATGATTGTGATATTGTCTGTAACCACTTGAAGACATCCTGGGGACCAAACATGGTTCGGAGAGTTGAGTACCTTGGTCAGGGCAAGCATCTCCTTGATATTTATGTGTTTGAATCTGTACTTGGTATTGCACACCCTCTGCACTTTTATCTCTCCTGAAACTGCTGTCCAAGGAAAGTCCAAAGTGTCTGTGGTGACTAACTGCTTTGGAGCAGGAAGAGAGAAGTGCAAACCTGGATTTAAGAATATCTGTTGTCATCACCAAAAGATTTCTCTTCTGACAAACCCCAGCACCAGTAATGGAAAAGGTAAGGGATGTTATTGCTGGGACCAAAGAGATTTCAGATACATTGTATCTTTCTCATGTGGAGTCTTGCCAGGGGGTGTCATGAGAATCATAGCTGCCATGAGACCTAAAATCCTGAGGTATTACCTTGCAGTGACTGAAGTCTGAGTGGAAAATCTTTGAAACAGATCTAAGTAAAGATCTGTGTTTTTTTTTTCTGTGAAAGAAAAGCTCTTTGAAATGAGGTGCGTAGTTGACATCCCCTTTGAATTGAGGTATGTATTTGACATCCCAGGAAGACAATTCTGTGTGAGGGAGTTGAGAAAGACTTTTGAATGATGTCTTAGAATCCCAGTTTGTGCAAGAGATCTCTCACCCAAGAGAGAGAAAAAGTTTCCTGACACCTTGAAAAAAAAACTCTGCAAGTATAAGCTAGTCATCTAAATATGGAAAAATATGGATACCCTGTAGCCTGCATTAGGCTGTAAGTGGAGCTAGACACCTTGTGAACAAAGTTGGTGCAGTGGATAGTCCAAAGGGTAAGGCATAGAGCATTAATGTGATCCAGACACAAAACCTTAAGAAACTTCTGAAGTCTGGCTAAGTAGAGATGTGATAAGTATCTTTTAAGTCTAGTGTTAACCAGGAAAGTTGAAAGAGAAAAAAACGGTAACAGGTTGTGAAGTGATAACATTCTGAATTGGGGCACTATCACAAACAAGTTTAGGGAAGAAAGTTCTAGAACTGGTCTGCAAACATTTTCTGTCTTTGGTACTGGGAACTTCATTGAATAAAACCCCTTCCCCATCTGGGAAGGAGGAACTAGTTCTATCATTTCTTGGGACTACATATGATGAACAGTGAAAACAAAACAGTCTGATATGCAGGCTGAGGAATGACCCCCGGAAAGGAGGAATTTCCTTCCACTGCCATCTGCAACCTTGATGAATGATTTTTCAAAACCTATATGTTTGCATCAGTATGTTGCCAAAGAGGAGTTGTGGTATTGTATGAGGAAGTCGGGAGTGTCAGAGAAGTATGTAAGAGTGGTACAGGATATGTACGAGGGTAGTGTGACAGCGGTGAGGTCTGCGGTGGGATGCGTTTAAGGCGGAGGTGGGATTACATCAAGGATCAGCTCTGAGCCCTTTTTTATTTGCAATGGTGATGGACAGGTTGACAGACGAGATCAGACAGGAGTCCCCGTGGACTATGATGTTTGCAGATGACATTGTGTTCTGTAGTGAGAGTAGGGAACAGGTGGAGGAGACCCTGGAGAGGTGGAGATATGCTCTAGAGAGAAGAGGAATGAAGGACAGCAGGACTAAGACAGAATAAATGTGTGTGAATGAGAGGGAGGACAGAGGAATGGTGAGGATGCAGGGAGTAGAGGTGGCGAAGGTAAATGAGTTTAAGTACTTGGGATCAACAGTTCAGAGTAATGGTGAGTGTGGAAGAGAGGTGAAGAAGAGAGTACAGGCAGGATGGAGTGGGTGGAGAAAGTGTCAGGAGTGATTTGTGACAGACGAGTACCAGTAAGAGTGAAAGGGAAGGTCTACAAGAGGGTAGTGAGACCAGCTATATTATATGGGTTGGAGACAGTGGCATTGACAAAAAGGCAGGAGTCAGAGCTTGAAGTGGCAGAGTTAAAGATGTTAAGATTTGCACTGGGTGTGACGAGGATGGACAGGATTAGGAATAAGTATATTAGAGGGACAGCCCAGGTTGGAAGGTTTGGAGACAAAGCCAGAGAGGCAAGATTACATTGGTTTGGACATGTGCTGAGGAGGGATGCAGAGTATACTGGGAAAAAGATGCTAAGGATGAAGCTGCCAGGTAACAGGAAAAGAGGAAGGCCTAAGATAAGGTTTATGGATGTGGTGAGAGAGGACATGCAGGCGGTTGGTGTGACAGAGCAAGACGCAGAGGACAGGAAGAAATGGAAATGGTTGATCTGCTGTGGCAACCCCTAACGGGAGCAGCCGAAAGAAGTATGTTGCCAAAGAGAAAAAAATGGAGTTTCAACTTTCTGCAAGAGAAAAGGGGCCAGGGTGGGAGGGAGTCACAAGGTCCCTTGATTCAGACTTGTTGGAGTGTCCTTGGTTTTAGGAGGTTTGAGACTTCTTTTTGGAACTCCCATACTATTTCTTAAACATCTGTTTACCTGAATTGTGTTGAGACTATTTATTCTGTTTGTTTTTGCCAAAATTGGATGAGAAAGAAATCCCATGGGATAATTTGGAAAAGGAGGGCTGAAAACTCATGAGAGTCCCTGGATTAGCTTGCCCCTTTCATGACACTTTTGATCACCTCTGCAGCAGATGGGCCAAACACTATATCTGTATCCCATGGAGAACATAAAATCCCAGTTTTTTACATCGTCTGGGAGGTTCTGAGAATGCAGCCAAGCAAACCTCCTTAAAAATGGACCAGCGGCAATAGCCCTGGAAGAATTGTTAATGGTCATACACACACTCAGAAGAAACTTAAGTTATTTAAAGCAGTTATTTATCCACAAGAAGAAACTGGAGATAAAACATTCCTCATACTTTCACAATTTGTCAGAATAAACTTTAACATACAAGCCTGATAATTTAAAATTCTGAAAATCAAAGTTGCAGAAGTATATATTTTTCCCATACCTATCAACAATTTTCCCATCCTTATTAGGAAGAGTAGGATTGGAATTAACTAAGTACTTGGCAGCTGTGGAGTCAACTAAGGCTATAGCTGCTGGATTAGGTTTGGGAATAGAATATAAACTTTAAAAGATGGAGGAACTTTATACATCCCATCTGCCTTTTCAGAGACAGCTGGCTGACTATCAGGAAAACTGCAGGCAGTAATACACATGTCCTGTAAACCAGTCTTGGAAAATCGTTCTCCAACAACTCATAGCAGTAGTCTCAATGAAAGAGAAACCACAACAGGGAAAATCAGAAACTGAGCACTTCTCTGAGTCTGAATCAGAAATTTGACGACAAAACCCTGAATCTTGCCCTGCATCTTCCTGTTCAGATTCAGAATCTTGAATCTTTTCAGGGAAAAGAGGAATCCTTCTTTCTTTTATCAGAAACTACTTTACAGGAAGGATTAGTAGCTGGAATTAAACCCTGAGATAGTCTCAGTAAATTACTCCTATCCCCAGGGATGTGCACAGCATTCTGACACAAGGAAACCTTCCCTGTTTCCTCTCCTAAGACCGACAAGAGTGACTGTCCTTTGCCCACTGAGGGTATTCCAGCAGCCACAGAGGATGTGGCTAACCCCCTGGTCCATAGTGGCTGTAGGTGTTACAGCAGTGGGTCCTGGGGTAAAAGATGAGTGAATGGAGGTACAACAAATGGACATGGCAGAGTTACCCCCCTGTGGCTGAGGCAAATTGGTAGCCTCTTGTGGTGGCAAAGGCTGTTTGCTTAACTTTTTCTTTTTTGTGCTGGAAGAAGGACCGACTGTGGGACTAGTATTCTGTTCCATGGTCAAGCCAAAAATGGTGCCTCTTTTCCTGGGGAAGAAAAGTAGCAAAAGCTGGTAAAACTACTAGTCCACAAAAGTTACTTTTTTGGCATAAAAATGCAGTAAAAGGCACATCAAAACACCAAGGCAACCTCACAACATTAAAAAATAAACATACTTTATCCTTGTAAAATATGTTTTCAATTAGTTTACACTACTTTTAAACAGAAAAAAAAGTGCTCTTTTTAAAAGTATGTAACCGTCTCAAGACATTCCATTAAATAACAACACTTTTAACTGTAAAATAACTTTCCTGAAGAGGAAAGTAATAAAATATCAAAAAAATTTAAGAAAATGGAGGCTCCAAAGAATTTTTCCTCAGGTAGACAGCAACTGTGGGAGGTCTGATGGAGAAGAAAGAAGTAATGGGGAACATATTTTTTGCGAGTGTAATGAGTTGGCAGACTTTAAAGATTCCCTGCACACTGCTCTGTCAGAGATACTGGGTGAGCAATTTGTTGTAACTAAGGAATCAATTTTTTTGAGCTGTGATACAGAATTGGAAATACCTGTACATAGTAAGGCCTTGCTGAGTCTTACTGTTGTGGCTGCCAAAAAAGCAATTACTAGAAACTGAAATCAAAGTCTAAACCAGCTTTGATAGAAGTAGTGAATATAGTAAGAGAGAAAACAACCGGAATTGGGATCTTTAGAAAAGGATAAGAGCAAATTACTGAGGAAAACAATGGAAATTTTGGAAACAGTACATGCAGACGAGGAACAAGGTTTAAAAGAAGGCAGCAATTGAATGAGCTATGTAATGATTGACTGACAGTGATTAGATAAATTATAAGTGATGTATAATGTTTGCAACAAAAAATGTGTCAGTATAGTTTGTGATGTATAATGTTTGCAACTAAAATTATGTCAACTTGGTTTGTTTTCATTTATATAAATGTATGATTGCCTGTGTCATACGTGATAATGTAATAAATATGTTTCTTGTTTAAAAAGAAATAAAAATTCAGGAAAATGGACATCCCCCCCCTCCCCCAAAGGAACTTACAAGCCAAGAAAAGAAAAGCACAGGCTGTCAGTCTTTATATGCCTCAGAGGAGCATATTCTTTGGTGCCCGCGGCATTAAAGCTTTGGAGGGCATTGTGCCCAGACTTGCCTTTTAGCCAGCCCACCTTGATCAGCTTGATAGTTTTGGTGCGGGGAATCTGCCCTTAAGCTTTGAGAGCTGTCTGCTAAAGCTACTACAGCAGTGATCAATATGAAGAACATCTAGCTATGAACTGTGTCACCTACAGCAAGAGGCAGAAGAGAATATTGGCCATTCAGCTTTAGTTGTGCTTAAAAATGCTAATATGTGTTTTAAATATATGCAAGTCTGCTGTTAGGATAAATTCACTTATAAAAAAAACTTCCCATTGTCTCTCTTCCTTCTAAGTTTGAATGATAGATATGCTCAGCAGGCATTTGACAGCAGCCTTTCCCTGCTGAGGCTGTAGCCAAAATGCTAATGGTGTGACGTTGGGATGCTAACCGGAAGGGAGTCCTGACTCCTATACCATGTTCTTCTTTGTATTGCTGGCTTCCTTCCCCTTTTTCCTGCCTTCTTGTACACCCCTTTCTTCCTCTCTTATGTAACTTAACAGGTGTGTAACAGGTGTGCAAGTAAATGGGCACTATAGCACTGCAGATATTCCAAGATGCAGTGGTCTGTGAAGTAGTGTTTCCATTTGGCATGAGACTTTAGCAAAGTGGCATGTTTGTGGATTGCATCTAGAACTTCCACATATTTGTGCCACTCCATAGATGCATCTGTTTGTGTATTTGTTGCATTGCTAGCTTGCGTACCGAGTAGTACAGTTACCTGCATTGAAATGCTGTCCAACTTACATTAGGTATGTAATTACTGCCTAAGTCACCATTCTCTGCTGCTAAGCTACACATGCCTTATTCAGAAGTGCAGTGTATAGTCTATGAATCCCAGCCTTAAGTCTCAAAAATGTACTCTTCAGTAGAATTTTAAAAACATTTTTAAAACTTGTTTAAAACTGAAAAAAAAAATAGATCAAGTGTTATGTTAATACAAGCAAACCCCAGTTTGGCTTTATTGGCCTAATTCTAAAGGGCACGTGAGGTTAATTCAGGAAGAGTGTTATACCACTTTGTTACCTTGGTCTGATCATTGAACACAGTGCTATACATTTCATATCTTTTAAAGAAACCACTTGAATTTTAAATGGTACAATCATTCCTTACTATAAAACTATAGGGTTGGAAAACGTAACTATTCAGATATGCTTTATGTAGCGTAGTTAATGTTCTGCTTTTTATGGTTACTAAACAGTGACCTATGCCTGGTATATAAGGCAGTCTCTGGTTCTGTTAAAAGTCTGTACAGAGAACACCAGCTTTTGTGGCCTAAAACTGTACATGTAAGTACCAGTAGAAGAAGAAAAATTGACAGATACATTTCACTGTGCCTTACAAAATTATGATACAAGCTTATCCCGTACAGTCAGAAGATGGTCATTAACTTCCCTCAGAATAAGGTTGGTATGTATATAGAAAGTAGAAAGTCTCACCACTAGGCTGAAGCAGTCAAGTCTTTTTAAGGCCAGTAGATCGTAAAGTTGATAACTGCTCCTATAAGTTATTCTGTCAAAGTAATTATAGATCACTGGATAGACTGAGAGAGGCTGTAGTTGGTAAGCTTGTATACCAGGATGCTGTTATTAACCATATTAAGGGACTTAAAGTCCAAAAGGTCAAGTTCAAATTTATTATAGTGCTTAGCTAAGCATTTTTACCACAGTAAATTAGAACTCTGTAATGATATGAATAAACCAGCAACAATTAAACAGATAAATGAATTAAATAATCACAGGACAAAATCTTAGTGAGCAGTGTAAAACACACGTGCACACTCATTTTGCAAATTACAAAATGGATAACATAACAATATAAACATATACTACATTAAACAGATGTCACAAGCATATCGGGTGAAAGTGTTAAATCAAAGGCAGAATATAAAGTGCCTAAAACAAATGCTATGTACAAAAATTATTCCAGAATTCGCTGCACTACCAGTTAAATACCTTTGGTAAATAAACAATAGCCCCTCAAAACCCCATTTGAGGGATTCTGTCTCAAGCTAAAAATAAAAAGCAAAACTGTTAGCAAACTGAAAGTATTTTAAATAAAAGTCCACACCGACGCAACAAATACCTTATGTACTCCAAGCCACATATTTGCCCAGTCTATACTGAGTTCAAACACTCAAACAAACAGAAATCACAAGCAGGTGAACATGTCTTCCTTTATCCCTTTAGTACACATGTGTGCGAAAAAACTCTTATATAAATAATTCTCAGGGTCTCCAGACAGAAAAAAAGAGGACCAGTAAATTTACTGAGCTTGGACTTGGTTTACAGATGTTTAGTAACTTCACAAAGAGTAGATTGCTTCAGTTCCTAATCTAATTTACTGTATACAGTAACAAAAGCATATTGGTATGCTTATGATACTATTTATTTGTATACTGTACCTTCCTTACTCATGCTCGGAAGTCATACTTGGCTAAAAGGAAACGTCTTATCCATAAAAATACTTGCAGCAATTTTTATAGGATCATAGGAGGTTACTAGGCTATTGGCCCTAAGACCCTTATAAGCATAGCCAAGAGTTTAGCCATTGTTTAGACAAATCAGCACCCAGTGCCCCTGTCCAGAAGGGACATAGGTGGAATCCCAGGGGATATATTTTCTGGTTCCCATCCAGTTATCCAGGTTGCACTTAAAAAGGGGTAAAGAGGTACTCTGCTTGATGTGGAGAGGAAGTCTATTCCATAGATGAGGGAGTCTCTGGGACACAAATCTGTCCTGCCAACATGTCTTTTGATCTCACACACCAGGTTGAGGCCGCGCATGCGGGTTACTTGAGTGGAGCTTGACTTGCAGATATGCAGCAGTCCCATTAAGGTGGGGTCCATGATCGTCTTGTATGCCAGACAGAGGTCACCTATGAGGAGTATGTATGAAACTGAGTAGAGGGATAGAGCTTTTAGCCTGTCTGTGTATGGTAGATGTTTGAGGCCTTGGATTCTCCTGGTGAGGAAACTCTGTGGTCTCGCCAGCTGCTGCATGTGCTTTGCGAGGTACATGCAGAAAGGTGCGTTGTACTCAGTAATTGGCCTTATAAGGGAAGAATACAGGGATGTTATGACATCCTTGTCCCTGGATGAGATGCCCTTAATTATGAGGTGGGCCATGTAGAAGGCTTTCCGTACTACGGAAGCAAAATGGTGGTCAAAAGTCAGGCTGCTATCAACTTGGGTGCCCAAGTCCCTCACTACTGATTGAGTGCTTAGGACTTTGTTATTAATGTGATATTTTGTGGGGACATCACTCTCCTCAAAGGGGATGATGATGCACTATTTGGTATTCAGCTTGTGACCATGTTTCTGGTACCAGTCATTTGTCCAAGTGAGACCCTCTTGAAGGATGTCCACATCACTAGGCGAATTGATGACAGCACCCAGGTTGCAGTCATCTCCAAACTTGGTCAGCCATATCCCACTGGTTTTGGCCTGCACCTCAGAAAAGTATATCCCAAATAACAGATGCCGCATGACTGAACCCTGGGGAACGCCGCTTGTTATGGGTCTACTGCTTGAGGTGGTTTCCCCTATCTTGACTATGTGGGTTCTGTCAGTAAGCCAGTTTGCTACCCATCTGGTAACATATGGATTGATGCCTAGATGAGAGAGTTTATCTATTATGCCAGAGTGGGGAATAGTGTCAAAGGCTTTGGCCAGGTCAAGGTAGGCAGTGTGCACTGTCTTCCCCTCATCCATGGCTTTGGTGACTGCCTCAAAGAAGTCTGCCACTAGTGCTGTTATTCGCTTGCTCAGGCTAAGGAGACATTGCTTCCAATTGGGCACCTGCTCCTTCTTGGTCTTGGACAGCAAGTTTTTCCTTTTGTTATAGAGTTTATTCATTGCAGATGTCCACCAGACAGGTTTACTCTTCCTTGAACATTTGTCTTCAGAGTTTCTTTTTGATGCTGGGGCTGTTGCTTATATTCAAAAGTTTGAAAAAGGTGGAGGAAAAAAATTAAGGAACACTGCCTGCGGTGTTTCTTGTCACTACTGATTGTTAGATACTTTTTCTGATGTTTGCCACAGGAAGTAGATTGTCATGTTTCCTTCAAATCTGGAAACATATTTCCACACATTTAGTTGGAAGGGGAGCTTTGTAATGCTTACAGGAATCTGTCTTGAATCCAAATACCCAATTTTAAGAATAATGGTGGAGAATTAGGCCAAAGTGGAGATTTCTTTCTCCTTTCAGAAAACAGGGTATTAAGTTATTTTTTTTATATTCAAAGCAAAAGGCTCATTGGAGACTTGTTTTTGGATTTCTCAGATCTCAACAAGCATTTTTTAAATCTGAAAGTTCAAGAAGGTCTTAGAGTGGGAAGCTACAAACATACAAAGATGTGAGCTGGTTTCATCCATTTTAGAGCTGAGTTTGTTTATGATTGCTTTTATTAACCTGTTGTTGACCTTACTTAGTAAGAGCCTCTCCGGTTCAATTCTCGGCTGGAGTTCCTTTTGTGTGGAGTCTGCATGTCTTCCCTGCAATCGACTGAACGTTAAAAGACATGCAGGTAGGTGTGTGAGTCTGTGTGTGTGCCTTCCCAGAAGGTTGTGTGCCGGGCTGGCAACACGGCACCATAAAAATCCACTGTCAGTCATAAGCGGACCAGTGATCTGCTGTGGCAACCCCTAAATAGGAAAAGCCGAAAGACTTAATTGACCTTACTTAGTAAAAACTTGCTGGTTTGTTAAGCTGAGACTTAGTGGTTGATTGCAACTCTTAGTATGCAGTTCCTATTTCTAATCTCTTGCAGACTAGTTTATTCCAGACAGGTCTTTGCAGTTTCTGCTCTTAACTTATAACTAGTGTGCCTTTGAAAATGTATTTTAAGGCATGCTATTGTAGGTCTGTTAGTTATTTTAAGTTTGTTTACATATGGAGGCATATTCTAAGGCAATTATTTAAGCCTTTATTTTTTGTGAAGTAAACTTGGCCCATTATTTGTAGTTTTATTCTTTTAATTCTTGACCTGTTTAATGTGAGAAGTGGACTTATATGAAAGCGGTTTAAGTATATGTACATATGGGTATATATATATATATATATATATATATATATATGTATGTATATATATATGCACACATACACATTTTATTTTACAAATACTAAAGTCAGTCTCATTTTCATTTCACCGCTGAACGTTTGGGAGAGGCTTACAACAGAACAATATTTTGGGTGTGCATCTGGTATCCAGACAGAATTGTAAAATGATTGCTTTTTAAGACATTCACTATTTAGACTTGAGCTGTGCTGCATACCTTCTTGTTGTCCCCGGCTGTGATACAGTAAGCGATAATAACTGGCTAATCACTGTGTGCAAAAAAAAAATTAAAAAAAATTCCAGCATACCACAAGTTTCTTATATTCTGTATTGGAGCAACCAACCATTCAAGTGAAAATGCATGCATACCTCTCAACTGTACAGATTTTTGCAGAATGTACAGATTTTTGCCTTATATTTTGGGCCATTTTTAATAAAATTGTGTTTTTTTCAGGCAAATCATTAAAGATTGACGTCAGAAAATAATGACAGACATTTAAGTTTCAGACTTCATACCCTTCAGAAAATGCATGCTAATGTAAAATCTGTTATTCTATAACTTTCTAATTTTGTAAGAGCAATATTTAAAAAAAAGTATCTATTTTTGGGCCTTTGCCCCCCCCCCCCCTCGCCAGTTATTCATGGCTTTGTCCAGATTTTTTGTTCTAAGAGGTTGAGTGGTGTGATACACTGGTTTTAGTCACAACGCCCTCTTCCTTAGTGTATAAAGCATGCAACTGAAACTACTACTCAAGTAATGCTTAAAGCAACATGTGATAACAGACAGAGCTGCAGTGGAAACATGGCAAAATGGCAATTAAATATCTCCTCCTTTTGAAAAAAAAAAGTCATAAACAATTGTCTGCAAAATGTGAATATAGTCTACTTTGAAATATTTCCGAAATATGAGTACACTCCACTAGAGATGATTCTAGAAACAATTGGATTGAAACAACAAAGCACTGCCCTGAGTATGCAAAAAAGTCAGTAGTAAAAAGCTTAAATAAACAACCTTTATTAGATTGAAAGAATCAGTGCATCTGTTAAAAACTGAAAGGCTGCCAGCCCAACTAGATAGAATTTTGTAGATAATTCTATGTCATTGTAAATATTGATAAAATCCACAGGCTGTCTCACAAATGTAAACAAAACTGTGTTAAATGTTGAACTTCCAAAATGTAACCACACTGCACTCTGCTGGAAGAAAGCTGATAAAGTAAAGCATTTTATGACTGTTTGATCTCAAAGCTCGGAGACAGAATGTCTGGACCTAAGGAATTCCTTCTATTGTTTTGAGACCAGAGTTAATTGCTAGATTTTACATGTATAATGTATTTTATTGCTGTGATTTCCTGACCAGGTACAAGATCAAAGAAATATTAAAACTCTTGAGTTTCTGTTAGCCTGGGAGCCAGAGAATAATGCAATCTAAAATCAGTCAACAGTGATGTATTACCAATTTAAGAGATCTCCGAGAGAAGGAGAGAGCATTTTGGATTTTGTCTGGACATCCACTCACCAGTACTCTGCCATTGCTCTGTATGTAAGTAGGATCTTAGACTTTAGTCTCTCTCAGAAATAGATAGAAAATAGTAAGTTCAGTCTGTTTTCTACGGTATTATTTTAAGCATTTTCTTGTGATCTCTCTGAACTCTTGACTAGCACTGTGTTGAACTAAGGAGATGTGTCTTGTGTTTTTATTATTTATTAATAAATGTTTTTTAAAGCTTTCAACAGTGGCTGTTTTGCGTAGAGATAATTTAAGCTCTAGAGTATATTGCATGTATATAGTGATACTGTACAAAGCCACTCCAATAAGCCTTAAAAGTTCTGGTCACACTAACTGGATAATATTGCACAGTAAAATTGGACACCATTTGGGAAGGACCTTAATGGTAGCTGATAAACAGGGGTTCTGGTGGCATTGGATTACTACCTTACAGCCTGGACAGAAGGGGCACAGCTAGTGAACTTGTGCCAACCTTCTCCAGGAGTGTCTTTGTGGTTGTATATAAATCATATCGTAAAGTGTGTGCATTTGTGTCAGCTACTTGGGCAAGGACACGAAGCACTGGTTGGACTGAGGGAGTGCTGGGAGGACGTGACTTGGAGCCCTGGCTAAGGACACCTCTCTATAGCTGTGCCAGTGGGGAGTCTTATTGGGGATCTGGAGAGAAAGGGAGAAACCAGACCCAGACTGACTGTGATATCTGTGTGTTCATAAGGGAAATTGTACTTTACTGTGTGTGTATTTGTTATCCCTCCCAATGTGGATGCCCCTCACTGGTGCTAGTGGTGAGGATTGAGGCTCCTTGATTACTGGGTCAGTGCACGGGCATCACAGCATCTTTGAGTCAACAGAATATGACATGCAGAGTATCACAAAATAGGTGAACAACCTGTAGTGACATAGAAAGAACCCTTACAAAATAGACTGCAGTATGTAACATGTCAGCAAGTAAATATATAACCTCCGGTAAAATATCTAGAATGTATATCATACAAGTAATTGAAATGTACCAAATTAATAACTGAATTGGCAGACTGCAACAAATTAAATACATATGTATAAAATATCCAAAATGTCTATCCAGTTTCAGAAATGGGTAGCTATATGAAAATAGCAAGTATATCATTTTTCTGTAATACACCTGCTGTCTTAGCTACCAATGGGTTTCCTACTATAATTTTGCAAGTCCAGAAGTTGCACATTTTTGCTGCATGTCACCCATGTGGATTCTTTGCCCTCACAGCCCCACATTCAACAAATTGTGTCTGTGAGATCATTGTAGTTGGAAAAGGGAGCATAAAAAGTAATATTATTCCTTCCTAAATCAAAACTTCACAGCAGTCCGCCTTCACCATTACTTCATCAGGTATCACTAGCCATGAAATAGTCTCCCATACAAATTTTGGGAGTAATCATTAACAAAATCCTAAGCTTCAGTCTCCATATTCAAAAAGCAATTAAAAAATTCACCTTAAATTAGTTGTACTATACAGAGCAGAACCCTTCCTTACTAACACTGCCGGCAAAGATAGATCATCAGCATATCTGCTGCCAAAAGTATTGTATGGCTCCCCTTTTCTCACCAATGCACACTCCATTCTAATCTCTAAAATGGAAAAGTGCTACAGCAAAGTTGCTAGGTTTGCAGCTAATCTTCAGTCCAAAAACCACCACTACAAAGCCATGCTTCACTTACTGTGGCAGGACCTACTCAGTTATCTTAAGTACTCTCAATTAACAACCACCCATACAGTAATCAGCTGTCTAACTAAATGCCCTTCTGTAAGCTCACTATTAGTGTCACTCACTCACAAGAGAACTTCACTCCAGCAAGAGATGCCTCTCCTCCATATTTAATCTAACAACCGTATAGTGATTCTCACTGCTGAAGCTGTCTCCAAGCTCCTGAACACTAGCCTTGTACAACTTAGGCCAACTCCCTGACCTCACCATTTTTAGTACTCCTGGCTGTGCTCATGCCACTTTTCTACTAGGTACCTTCTGCCTCCCATATAATATAGATAAACCATAATGCTTAACTTTGATCCTGCAAGTCTCACAGGCAAACCTTTCTATTATCTTCTTCCCCTTCAGTCTGTCACACATCTAACCATTTACTGCAATACATAACTATTACTGCATAATTTACTTTAGGTAGCTTCATTACCTGTCTCTATCTGCAACTGATTATTTCTTTTATCTTCATCTCTTATGTTCACAACTATATCCTGCTTGGTCTCAAAAAACAAATATATTTCTTTCATCCAGTAAAGTCCATTTCTCTTACTGTTGCCTTAGTTTTCCAATAACATAATTTTGTAAATTTAACATAGTAGTTAATATTGTTATTTGCTGTACACCATGATACTGTACCAACTTTATGTAATGTACTAGCCTTGTAGTAAGTTGCTTTATACCTGTGTACTTTTTTATCGTACCAGTTTGCATGTATGTAATATATTAACTTTCTAGTGCTTAACTATTCTTATTGTATCACAGTAGGACTTTCTGATTGCACCACTTGTAAAAGCAACTGCTATAACTCTGTGGACATTTTCATTTTGGGCCAGAGCTGAAAAGGGGTTGCAGCCCAGTCAGGCTATCCTGACAAATAAATAAAAGTTATTTGAGGACTCTCATCTTCCTTTCTCGCTTCTTGTAATCACTACATGGATGAGACATTCACTATTCCATTCCCTAAATTGTGAAACTTTTCCAACTCCGATTTGTTCTGTACTTGGTCTATCCCCTTTTGTCTCTAAGCCAAAAATTCCATGTTTTCCACAGTCTGGTTTGCTTGTTATTGTAGGAAGCTCCTTTGGTTCTTCATTACATCCTGTGCTGGCAAGTAAGAGGTACTTTGAACTTTTAACATTAACTGATGTTTGAATTCCCATCCTAGTATAACTTGATATCAATACTGCCTTTATACATTTGCTATATAAGTTGTATATATTTCACATGCATCCTTTTCACCTGAATTAATGTAACAAGTTTCTAGATTGAACATTTACTGTTGTCCCAGGTCATGACTGGAAAAGTTTTTTAGGTGGGGGATCATTCCACTCAATAAGTCACATTTATAGGATAACTTGTGGCCCTTTTGAAGGTTCCCATCACACTTTCAGAACCCGCTTCTGCAGATGTTCTTCATTCCACATTGCTGCAGTCCTAACTATTGGGTAGTCCGCTGTCCAGTCGGCCCGAATACCAAAGTATATGGCTGACGTCGGTCACGGCGCATTAGACTGACGTCAGTACGTCAGGGTACTAATGCGCATGACCGACGTCATATCCTCAGTCTTTTTTGCCGCATGGTCCGATGCAGAAGCAGTTTTTGCGAGTGCAGGTTGGCGTTCTGAAAGTTTCTGAAGTCAGAGTTTCAGACCGAATCAAAGTTGGCTAAGTACCCCGTTGGGGAATATTTTGGTTTTTCTTGCCTCAGTATTTAACCGGATGTCAGAAAAAGTGAATAACTGTATTTCTTGTGGGAAACAGATACCTCATAGGGATTACCATACTTTGTGTATACCTTGTTTAGGGCCTGAGCACGGCGTTGTTGGATGCCGCTCTTGTGCTAGATTTAACAAACGCACTATTAAGAGAAGGTTAGACTGTGCCAGGTTAGTGTTTGGGAAGCGTTGTAATTATAAAATGCCGTCGGATGCTCCGGCCGCTTCAGCCAAAAAGCGCAAGGACAAAGCAGGGAACCCTAGACTGGCAGAACCGACAGTCCCGGACGCCGGTTCTTTAGAAGGCTCAGTGGAGCCGGAGGTTCTGCCAGGAGTTTCTTTGGAGTCTCAGGGAGAAACTTTACTGTTACAGGATGTATCCTCTCAGGAAGTAGGCCAGGCTGAAGGGGCTTCTCAGGTGGCTGTTCTTCCCTCTCTTCCTAAGGTGGTTAGGGCCTCGCCTTCTGTTTCTAAGGCTTCTTTAAGAGGCAGGCCTACTTTAGCTTCAGTGGGGGTTTCTCCGAGTGTTTCAGGGTCTTTGCCTAAGAAGCATATGCTAAAAATGGCAGAGGATTTGATTACAATGATTAGAGGTTCTATGCCCCCTCCTGATAAGAGGCCTAGGGTGGAACCTGAGTTTGAGAGTTTTGAGCAATGTTCGGAGGCTTCTGAGTCTTCGGCTGAAGACTTGCAGGAGTTTCCTCCTTATTCTGATTCTGATGTGGATGATTCTACTCCTTCAGCTTCGCCTCCTGAGGATTTTTCTTTTTCAGAGACTCTACATTCCATGAGGGAGCATTTTAAATGGGAAGGTCAAGATTTCTCTGATTCCAGGAAGAGGCTTAGAGAATTCTTGTTTTTACCCCAGCATAGGCCTTTAGCTATACCTCCTGTTCTGAATGTGGTAGAAGATGTTTTTGCAGAGGCTTCACTGAATCCTGACTCTTTGCCTCCTGCCCCTGTTAAACCGGATAGGTACTATAGGGTGCCTGAAGCCCATAAGTATCTTTTTAAGAGTCCTAGGGCAGACCCAGAAACTGTCTCTCAGGGGCCTAAAGGTGTGAAGGCTTCTGTGGTTAAAAATCCTGTTCCTCCTGATAAAGAGGCAAGGGCTTTGGATAGATGGGGAAAGAAAGTGTATACTTCTTCCACTTTAGCCATGAGGGCGTTGAATTGTCAGTTTCATATGTTAAAATATCAGAATTATCTCCTTTCACAATTGAAGTCTAAGGTAGATGCTCTGGCTGAAGGTATTGAGTGTAAAGAGTTGCAGGATTTAGTTCATGTTTCTGAACAGGTGGGTAAGCATTCCTTGCAGTGTGGTTTTGATGCTGTGCAGGCCTCCTCGAGGGTGGCTGCCACTGGTTCTGTTCTTCGTAGGCACGCCTGGTTGAGGGATCAGAACTTAGCTGAGCATGTTAAGACAAGGATTTTGGATGCTCCTTTACAGTCTGATGTGTTGTTTGGTTCGCCTGTGGAAGCAGTTTTAAAGAAAATGGAGGACAAGGCTAAGTCTATGCAAACTGTTAAGGATTTTTTGCAGGTGCAGCCTCCGAAGTTTAGTAGAAATTGGCCTACTAAGGGGTGGACTTATCCTGCTTATGATTCCCAGTCTAGGGGTAGGTCTAGACGTGGTAGAAGCAGAGCTCAAGGTTCTTTTAGGCCTAGGACAGGGAGTTCACCTGCTCAGACTTCTGGTGAGGGCAGGGGTCAGTCCTTTCGTAAGCAGACCCAATGACCTGCCTTTTCAGCTGCCAGTACATTCTCGCCTGGCAGCACCTTTGGGAGGAAGGCTGTCTCTTTTCAAAGAAAATTGGGATTTAATTACCCAAGACAGATGGGCTCTGGATATCATTCACCACGGTTACAGGTTTTATTTCCATACCTTGCCTCCTTTCAAAGGCATGCCAGACATTCCTCCTCTACAAAGAACAGAGGCTCACAAGCAAATTTCTCTGTTGCTCCAAATAGGGGCCATTCAGTCAGTTCCTGTGCCAGAAAGGGGCCTAGGATTTTATTCTCGCCTGTTCCTAGTACCAAAGAAGGGGAACACGTGGAGACCAATTTTGGATTTATCTATCCTCAACACTTATCTGGACATTCTCAAGTTCAAAATGTTGACGTTACAACAGCTTTTACCTCTGCTGGGCAAAGATCACTGGATGGTAACTTTAGATCTCAAGGAAGCTTACCTTCATGTGCCAATAAGACTACGTTGCAGGAAGTATCTGCGTTTTCGAGCTGGAAATTCTCATTATCAGTTCTCTGCATTGCCCTTTGGCTTATCTACTGCCCAGAGTATTCACAAAGGTTCTGGCTCCAGTGATAGCTTACTTCAGGCTGAAAGGAATTCAAATCTATCCTTACTTGGGCGACTGCGGATTCTGGCTCAAGAAAAGGAAGATCTTCTACAGCATTTGGAATATGTCATAGCAGTGCTAAGATGCCTAGGGTATTCTGTGAACGAAATAAAGTCCAGTCTAGTACCCTCTCAAGACATGTGCTTTCTGGGTGTGAGACTGAATACAGCAGCCCAGATGGCCTTTTAACCCCGGACAAACAAAAGAATCTTTCCAGTTACTTCCATCAACTATCTCTTCAGTCCGGGCTGACTGCAAGGACAGTCCTTCAAGCCTTAGGGTTCATGGCATCTTGTATTCTGGTGCTTCCCAATGCCAAACTGCATATGAGGAAGCTACAATGGTATCTCAAAAATCTGTGGACACAGCACTGCCAGGATTTGGACACTGTCATTCAAATAATACCTTGCATTCAAAAGGAATTTTTGTGGTGGGCTCAGGAATGTCACCTAAACAAGGGACTCTCTGTGACCCGGCCAGAGGCAAGTCAGATTCTAACGACAGATGCCTCAGACATTGCTTGGGAGCTCATCTAAATGGAAAATGGATACAAGACAAGTGGCCTGCCAGACTACAGCATCTACATATCAACATGAAAGAGATGTTAGCAGTCCAGTTTGCATTAATGGCTTTCAAGGAGTTACTTCTTCCAGGGCAGGTGTTGATTCTAACAGACAACACAACTGTCATGTGGTACATGAACAAACAAGGGGGAACACATTCTTACCCATTGTGCAGACAAGCAATGATTTTATGGGAGACTGCGCTCAGCTTGCAACTAACTCTTCAGGCAAGGTTTCTGCCGGAGCACAGAACTCCTTAGCAGATGTGTTAAGCAGACAAATCATGGATCCCCACGAGTGGAAACTGGATCTTCATGTATTTCAAAGTTGACAGTGTCATGGGGAACTCCAGACATAGATCTGTTCGCTTCTCCAATAAACCACCAGCTGCCAAAGTTTTGCACGAAGGGATTTCATCACACAGCTTGGAAAGTGGATGCTCTTTCTTTCAGTTGGAAAAATCTTCATGTGTATGCTTTTCCACCTCTGCCTCTTCTCCCAAAGGTGCTTCTAAAGGTCAGACAAGACAAGCCAAGGATGATTTTGATAGCTCCAGATTGGCCTCGGCAGCACTGGTACCCATTACTGAGGAGTCTGGTAAGGAAGCCTCCATGGCCTTTACCCTTGATTCCACACCTGTTGTCTCAGAGGGACGGTCGTCTGCTCAATGTCAAGCTTCACTCTCTTCATCTAACAGCCTGGCATATTCTGTTTTGAAAGACAGCAGGTCTCAGCTTCCTCAACAAGTTTTAAATGTGATTATGGAAGCCAGAAGACCTAGTACAAGGAAAGTGTACGCAGAAAAATGGAAGAGATTTTTATTTTGGACTGCAGCAAAGAATTTGGAGATTTCTGAGCCTAATTTGAGTGTGGCTCTTCAATATCTTACTGAGTTATTGGACAAAGGTTTGTCTTTCTCTTCCATTAAGATTCATGCTGCAGCAATTTCAGCTCACTATGACTGTGACCCACCATTGTTTTCACATCCTTTGTTCAAGCAATTTCTTAGAGGGGCAAAGAATATAAGACCCCCACGTAGAGCTCCTACTCCTGCTTGGGACCTCAATTTTGTGTTGGAGAAACTTACTCTACAACCTTTTGAGCCTCGGCTACTGCTGAACTGAAATACTTGTCATGGAAGACTGCTTTTTTGTTGGCCATTACTTCTGCTAGACGGGTTTCTGAGTTGCAGGCCCTTATGGCGGTTGAGCCTTTTTTGATTTTTCATAAGGATAGGGTATCATTACGTACTAATCCTTCCTTTATGCCTAAGGTGGTTTCTAGTGTGGCTTTAAACCAAACTATTCATTTGCCTACTTTTATGCAGATCCCCAAAATAAAGGGGAAAAGATTTTGCACACTTTAGATGTACACAGGCAATTGCGTTATTATTTAAGCAGAACTAAGGATTTTAGGCAGTCTCAGCAGTTGTTTGTTTCTTTTGCTTTGAGTTCAGAGGGCAAGCCTGTGTCAAAACAAACTATTTCTAGGTGGATTGGGTTTTGCATTGCATTTTGTTATTCCCATCATGGCAAGGAGATTCCAGCTGGGATTAGGCCTCATTCCACTAGGGCTGCTGCCACTTCAACAGCATTTCTAAGGGGTGGCAACTAAGGATATTTTGGAGGCAGCTACTTGGAGTTCAGTGCATACTTTCTCTAAGCATTACCACCTTCCTCTCTACTCTAAGTCTAGGGCTGGTTTTGCCACAGCTATTTTGCAAGGCATGTTATCAGCTCCTGCTTCCTTATGATTTGCCAGCCTCCCTTACCTCTGCTTTGGGATTCTACCCAATAGTTAGGACTGCAGCAATGTGGAATGAAGAACATAGTACAGTTTTGTACCTACCATAAATGTAGATGTTCGAGGATCCACATTGCTGCAGTCCAATTTACCCTCCCTCCTTCCCTCCTGTGTTTAGGGGTGGTTGTGTAGGTGAGATTATATTCTGGTACCTTTGTATATATTGTATATATTTTTGGTGCAGGTATGTTTGGTGTTTTTGGTTTTGGCCTTGTCTTTTTAGGGTCTTCTGACATCTGGGGCAAGAAAAGACTGAGGATATGACGTCGGTCATGCGCATTAGTACCCTGACGTACTGACGTCAGTCTAATGCGCCGTGACCGACGTCAGCCATATACTTTGGTATTCGGGCCGACTGGACAGCGGACTACCCAATAGTTAGGACTGCAGCAATGTGGATCCTCGAACATCTACATTTATGGTAGGTACAAAACTGTACTTTTAGCATTCTGTAACAGTAGAACAGAAATCTTCACTCAAACCTGCAAGGTTTTGAGCTGAACTTAGCAGTAAACCATATTCACTGGAATGATTTGGATAGACAGCCATAAAGGGATTTAGATTACTTTCTGAAAAGCAAAACTATAATAGGCCTTGTTTACCAACAAACTTATGTGAAGACAGCAATGCAGAATGTGCATCTGTTTGAGTTATTGCAGTATCAGCTGCTTCTTAATTAAACACATCTAGAAATACATGTTCACAGGAGTGTTAAATAAGTAGAAGATGCTAGTGAAAGAGATGACCAGTGCTAAGTCATTGAGCAAATTCATATGTAGTCAAGGCATGAGTGCAGAATGGTGCATAATGTGAGAGAAAAGGGTAGAAGAAGATTAAGTGTCATCAGATGGCTAGAACATGGTGCTGTTCAGTGTTCTTATTTGTTCTGTGTAATTTTCTAGAACACATTGCTGAGCAATGTTCTGATTTGTTCTGTGTAATTCAGCTAGAACATGGTGCTGTGCAATGTTCAGATTTGTTCTGTTTAATTCAGCTAGAACATGGTGCTGTGCAGTGATGTTCTTCGTGCTTCACTGTTGCAGTCATCACACTTGGGTTATCTGTCTGCGGGTAGCCCTCAATCGGCCCGAATACCAGAGACTTAATATTTCTGCATCGGTTGCTGTCGCTTCAGGACTAACGTCAGGTCATCAGGGGTAAAAAAAAACAGGCAGCCGACGCCATTACATCGATCTTTCTTGCCGAGGAGCCTGAAGCAGAGCAGTTCACATGAGTGCCGGTTGGCCGCTACCTGAGTTTTCGTTTACGAATTGAATCTTCCTGAAGTCTTCTAAAGCTAAGTACCCCATTGGGGATCCTTTTTTCTTGCTCTAACCGATGTCAGAAAAAGTTAACAATTGTCTTGCCTGTGGAAAGCAAATTCCACACCGAGATTTTCATTCATACTGCATCACCTGTTTAGGCCCAGACCACGACGTACCTCGCTGTCGGTTTTGTGCCTTATTTAACTCCCGAACCATTCATCATTGGGCCCTTATTGTCACTAAATACTTTCGTTCTCGATCTCCGTATTCTGAAATGGCTTCGTTAAGCCATCCGACTACAGATATTCTGAAAAAACATAAGGATAAAGACAAGAGACAGACTGCATAGGTCCAAAGCTGCTGATGGCACTTCCATTAAGCTAGTCGCCAGTTCGCTGGTACTCAGTGAGGTGCTTTCGCATCCCCTGATGCCTGCGCTTCGGTGGATTCGCAGGCCTCTACAGAGACCCATTCGGAGTCCACTATGCCATGAGATTCTTCTTCGACCATGGAACCTGCGGATGTCTCTACCTTGGATGGATCCAGAGCCGCTGAGCAGACACTGGCTTCTTCGCACTATGGATGTTCGACACAAACCGACGACTTCAGTTCTGTCTAAAACTACCGCGTTTCTAAGGCCAAGAGTACGCGCTACGCCTAGAAAACGGATGACCAAAGCGCATGCACCTGCTCCCTTGCCACAACATAAAATGCTTAGAATGCCAGAAGACCTTATTATGCTGATTAGGGCAAGTCAGCCTTCCCCTTCTAAGAGAAAAAGAGATCAGTCCCCAGCAGCTTCAACAGACCAAGAGTCCGATGACTCTGAGGTTTCTGACTATGTATGAAGACATGCCCTTATCTGCTTATGAGGATTCAGATACAGAGGAATCCATTCCCTCTGCCTCTCCTCCAGAGAATTTTTCTTTTGGTGAAACCTTACATGCTTTAAGAGAGCATTTCCATTGGGAATACCAAGACTATCCTCAGTCCAAAAAGAGACTCAGAGAATTTCTAGACTTGCCACAACATAGGCCTTTAGCAATATCCCCAGTCCTGGAAGTTGTTGATGTCTTTATGGAGTCCAGCCATACTCCTGATACATTACCCCTTGCTCCTAGGAAACCAGACAAGTACTACAGAGTACCTGACTCTCATAAATTCCTTTCCAAAAATCCTACTGCTGACCCAGAGATCATTTCCCAGGGACCTAAAGGTATCAAGGCAACTACAGCTAAGAATCCCACCCCTTCGGACAGGGATTCCAGAGCTTTGGACAGATGGGGTAAGAAAGTATGTACTTCTGCAAAACATATTATGGAACTTATTAAGCAAAAAATAGCTACCTTTACAGACTGTGCAGAAAATAAAGAATTGCAGGAACTTATGCATTCTGCAAGCCAAGTCAGCAAGCATACATTGCAGTGTGGCTTTGATGCCCTAGTAGCATCTTGCAGGGCAGCAGTCACTGGTTCTGTACTGAGAAGACATGCTTGACTTAAAGAGCAGACCTTGCCAGACAATGTCAAATCAAAGTTATTAGACACTCCTTTGAACATGGACAATCTGTTTGGCACCAAAGCAGAACAGGTTCTTAAAAAGATGGAAGAAAAAGCTAAATCTGTGCAGACAGTTAAAGAATTCTTACAAGTGCAGCCTCCTAGATTCAGTAGGCATTGTCCCTCGAAACACTGGTCCTTTCCAGCCCCCTCCAGGCCATCTCAAACTAGACACAGGGGAAACAGACCACCCAGACTACAGTCTCAGGGTATGCAGAGATCCAAGCAATGGAGTGCCCCCTCCCGCAAAGCAGGTAGTGCTAAGCCACCTCCCTACGGTAAGACCTCACAGTGACTTCTCTCCTCCACTCCCCACCTCTGCCCAGCCACTTGTGCCTCTAGGAGGAAAACTCGCCCTTCATGCAAAAAAATGGATGTCCATCACCAAAGACCGATGGGTCCTCAACATTGAATCCCAGGGGTACAAATTCTACTTTCACTCACTGCCAACCCCAAAAGGGTTCTCCGAACTTCCTCCAAACCAGTGGGCAGAGGCACAAAACCAAGTTCAATCCCTGCTCTCTATAAGGGCAATTTAGCCTGTTCTTGCGGAACAGATAGGTCAAGGATTCTATTCCAGACTTTTCCTGGTATCCAGAAAAGAGGGCACTTGGCGCCCAATCCTAGATCTTTCAATTCTCAACACTTCCTGGTGGTATCAAAATTCAAAATTCTTGCCCTGCAGCAGCTTCTACCTAGGCTAGCCAAAGATGGCTGGTTAGTCACCCTAGACTTAAAAGAAACCTATCTGCACATCCCTGTAAGGGAGTCATGCAGGAAATATCTTCGCTTCAGGGCAGGATCTATACATTATCAGTTCTCTGCACTTCCCTTTGGCTTATCCACTGCTCCAAGAGTATTCTCAAAATGCCTAGCTCCAGCCATTGCTTACTGCAGACAGAGAAATATTCAGATTTACCCGTACTTGGATAACTGCCTGATTCAGGCAGACAGTGAGAAAATGCTGTTGCAGCACCTGCCATATGTAAAAAAACCTTCTAACCTCCTTGGGGTACACCATCAACGAAAATAAATCAAAACTAGTCCCCAGTCAAAAGATTGTATTCCCGGGAGCAAGCTTGGACACAGCATCCATGATGGCATTCCTCACTCCAGAAAAACAAGCCTATCTGACAGACTATTTCACTCAAATGGCCACCAGAACCCAGCTAACCGCAAGGAAATTCCTGCAGGCCCTAAGGTTCATGGCCTCTTGCATCCTACTAATTCCATATGCCAGGCTGCATATGAGGAAACTTCAATGATACTTAAAAAGTCTTTGGTGCCAACATTCTCAGGACCTGGAAACCGTCATTTCTATCATACCCTGTCTAAAGACAGAGTTTCTTTGGTGGGCAGCAGCATGCAAACACAACAAGGAACTGCCCTTTACTCTACCCCACGCCACCCAGACCCTAACCACAGATGCAGCAGACTATGCCTGGGGGGCACACATGGACAGCAAGTGCATTCAGGACCTGGAAACCGTCATTTCTATCATACCCTGTCTAAAGACAGAGTTTCTTTGGTGGGCAGCAGCATGCAAACACAACAAGGAACTGCCCTTTACTCTACCCCATGCCACCCAGACCCTAACCACAGATGCAGCAGACTATGCCTGGGGGGCACACATGGACAGCAAGTGCATTCAGGGCCACTGGAGCCCAAGTCAATTTCATCTGCACATCAACCAGAAAGAGATGCTAGCTGTGCAGCACTCTCTGATAGCTTTCAGATCCCTATTCTCACCAGGACACCTGCCAATAAAAACAGACAACACCACAGTTATGTGGTACATCAACAAGCAGGGGGGAACCCACTATTACCCATTCTGCAGGCCAGCCATGGCCCTGTGGATCACGGCCTTGGACATGCAAGTCCATCTGCAAGCTCAATTCCTGCCAGGCAAACAAAACTCACTGGCAGACGACTTGCAGAAATCTCCTAGACCCACACGAGCGGCAATTAGAGCCCAGCACCTTCAACCTTCTGATTCAGAAATGGGGGACCCCAGAGGTGGATCTCTCTGCCTGCCCCTGCAATCACCAGCTCAGCAAATTTTGCACCAGGACACCTCACAGCAGGGCCTGGAAAGTGGATGCCCTAACCTTCCAGTGGGTAAACCTCTCAATTTATGCATTCCCCCCTCTGACTCTTCTGTCAAGAATATTACTCAAGATAAGACAGGACAGACCAAGAGCAATCCTGATTGCCCTGGACTGGCCATGCCAACATTGATACCCACTACTGCACAGCCTGTCACCGGGGTCACCCTGGCACCTACCCCAGATCCCAACCCTCTTCACTTAGCAGGGGGGACAGATCTTGCATCCACAACTGCAAACCCTGAATCTTGCAGCCTGGCTTATTCCTTGAATTCTCCCCCAGTGACCAGCCTTAGCAAGCAAGTACTGGACATCATTCTTGAAGCCAGAAGACACAGTACAAGGAAATCCTATGCTGATAAGTGGTAGAGGTATTGTTCCTGGATTCAATCTAAAGGAGAGGACACAGCACTGCCCTCCTTACCTCTAATCCTGGATTACCTAGCAGATCTACTCCACAGAGGCCTATCCTTCTCCATTAAGATCCATGCCTCTGCCATCTCATCTCATTACAAAACTGAGTCGCCTCTCTGCTCTCACCCTCTCATCCAACAGTTCCTGAGGAGGCAGACAACTTAAGGCCACCAGGGAGAGCACCTACCCCTGCTTGGGACCTTAACTTTGTACTGGAAAAACTCACACCCCCCTCCCTTTGAGCTTGCAGCGTCAGCAGAGTTAAAATTCCTCTCTTGGAAAACAGCCTTGCTTCTGGCCATCACTTCAGCTAGACGAGTATCTGAGTTACAAGCACTTATGGCTGTGGAACCCTTAATTATTTTTCTTGCTGACAGGGTCTCCCTCAGGACTAACCCTTCCTTTACGCCTAAAGTGGTGTCCATTGTGGCTCTTAGCCAATCTGTTCTTTTGCCAACCTTCTTCCCTAATCCTCAAAATAAAGGGGAAATGATCCTGCACTCCTTGGATGTGCACTGACAGCTCAGATTCTACCTTGATAGGACTAAGCCCTTCAGGAAATCTGACCAGTTACTAGTCAGTTTTGCACCGGGGGCAGAGGGCAAGGCCATTTCAAAACAAACAGTTTCCAAATGGATAGCACACTGTATCTATTTCTGCTACAAGCACCATGGGAAACCAACTCCTCTGGGGGTCAGAACACCTTCCACTAGGGTAACTTCTACTTCTACAGCATTCCTCAGAGGGGTCCCTACCAGGGACATTCTGGAAGCTGCTACCTGCAGTGCTGTACACACCTTCACCAGGCATTACCACCTGCCTATCTTTTCCAAATCCAGGGCAGGTTTTGCAATGCAGTCCTGCAGGGCATACTACCCAACCCCAACTCTTCTTGACTGCCTTCACCCTTTCTTCAGCTTTGGGAATCAACCCGTGTGTGATGACTGCAACAGTGAAACATGAAAAACATAGTACAGTTGTGTACACTTACCATAAATGTAGATGTTCAAGTGTATTCACTGTTGCAGTCCTGGTTTCCCACCTGCCAGCCCCCTTGTGTGTGTCTCTCTCTCTCTCTCTCTCACTCACTCTCTCACTCTCTCTCTGTCTCTCTCTGTCTCTCTCTCTCTGTCTTTTACTCACCCCTTACAGGGCTTTTGGTATGTACTTTTTACTGGTAGTTTTTTTCCCACCATACCGTAGCTCCCTATTTGGGGCAAGAAAAATTGATGTAATGGTGTCGGCTGCCTGTTTTTATACCCCGGACAACCTGACATCAGTCCTGAAGTGACAGCAACTGATGCAGAAATACTAAGTCTCTGGTATTCGGGCCAACTGAGGGCTACCTGCAGGCAGATAACCCAAGTGTGATGACTGCAACAGTGAATACACTTGAGCATCTACATTTATGGTAAGTGTACACAACTGTAGTTTCTGATTTGTTCTGTGTAACTTTGCCTAAACTTATTTGTTTGTTTCAGTTTACAGAAGCAAAATTGTATCACAATAGACTGATGAATGTCAGAAAAGAGATGATGATGCTACATGAAAAGACAACCAAATTAAAGGTAACATTTTCTTTGGGCTTCAACATCATATACTTTTTTATTTTTTAGTAATGTTTTGTTTTGCAAAATTGGAAGGAAACTTTAGGAAATTCATCTTGGTCGGTGTTTGCTTGAACTCACTTTCTGTTCCATTCCATTTTGACATTTTTTCCTCTGAAGCTGCCACACTTTTGGACTTGTGCCCTAGCCTGGCACATGCAGTAATCTTACACACCTCACCAAGAGATCCTACCTAGCCTGTGAGCCCTCCATTCATTTTCTTCTTACTGTACAGTTCAGAACTCATGTTGATTCATGATGTGAGGAGAAGTTCATGTGTCTGATGCCTAAAGCAGTAAAACCTTTAAAACTGTTTGTGTTCCTGCTAAGTAAGCTAAGCCTTGCACTGGAATATCTGTTCTGCTTTGGAGAGGAGTATGGTGTGACACACTACATTAAGTACCGGAGTTTCATCATAGCAGCCTGAAAACATTAGGAGGAGGAGAAATTTATGGCCTACCTTGTTACTAGGAGGGCGGCAGCAGTTGAAAGTTCATCTCCCTGGGAGCAACAGGAAGATTCTGTATATGCCTCCAAATCTCTGCCAGAACAGAGATCCCCTTTCCAGCCATTTCAACAAAGAAATGGAAAGTGGCCTTCTTCAAGCCTTCCTAGGGTTAATTGTGTTTATTCCCCAGAAATGTCTACATGAGTAGCAGGAGAAAAAGAAAAAGCCATCTATTTATTATCTCTTCCCATGGAACTAGTCATTAAGTGTTGCAGTTAGGGCAGGCTATTAAGGCTATGAACTGTTGATGAGCTACTTCCTGTGGTACAAGGTTTGAGTCCCTCAGCCTTCATTTGCCTACTGTGAAAATTTTATCCTGTTGCTTGACTAAATAGTGCTTTGGGGCAATTGGGTATTTAGACTAGGTTTCTTAGTGGTCTTTTGGTCTGCTTGCCTAGCAAATATCAATGAGCCCAAATATTACATATACAAAGCCTGGAAGTGCATGGACTTTGCTTCTATGACTCCCAAAAAGACAGATGTTCCTTGCAGACCTGGAGATGAATGACTACAGATCTTGCCCAGATTTTCATGGGCTGAGATGTATGTGACTGTTTTGATCCAGTGCAAGATCCAGATGTCAAAGCATTTTGCAACCTTGACGACAGCAAGGAGTCAAAACCCTTGGACAGGGCTGGCAAAAGGGTGTTCTCCTCTGCAATGTTGGGGCATAAAACTGTCAGCTTTGTCTCTGTTGTTCAGATTTCAGTCCTGGAAATCTAAAGTAAATCCCTTGACCTGTGTTATGCCACACAAAGAAAAAAAAAAGTTGCCAGCAACAGAATGCCTGAAAAACTATAATTGTCATATTTTGCTACAGGTATCCAGCCACAGTGGCACCCCTGCCTTCGCACATGTCTCTGGTTCTGCTCAGTTATAAATAGCTGTGCAGATGAAGCCATTCTTATCTGCCACAAGAAGTGAAGAAAATTTTAAAAATAAGCTGGTATGGTGGAACACCCATATAATTCAACTCTACAGGAAGAAGAATTCATAATCCTTTAAAAAAAATCCTTCTCCTGCACTGTAAAAGAAATGTAAAAGTATAAAGCAAGACTCCCATGTAGACAGGGAGTCCAAAGCTACTTATGGACTTCTGAGTTGCTTCCACGAACAAAGACAACCACAGAGCCCTCTTTAATTATATTAGAAAACTCAAAAATGACACCAAGTTCTGCTGTAAATGCATTTGTGATGGTGTATTCAGCTCCATCCCAGAAATCATGGACAGTATCCTTGCTGATAAGTTGAGCTCCAACTTCACACCTCTAACATACCCCAATCTCTCCTTTAATTTCTCTTAAAACTCTGTCACTTGTTATCACTCTTGATCAAGTTGCCTCTGCACTTTCCAAAACTAAATCATAAGCTGCATAGCTGTTGACAATGTTTCAGGCTGCTTGCTTGCATTTATCAAAACACCACATATTCCATTCTCTCTTGAGTCTGTCTTAGTGTTTTCATGAATTACGTAACTGAAACCTTTTAGAGCCAAAACTGTTTCCCTGCACAAAGCACCATAACAGACCTTAGTAACTATAGCCCTGTTGGTCTTTCTGGCACTATCTATAAAGCTATGGAATGCTTTTTTGCTGAAGTAATTAACAGTGACATATTTGACATCCACTCCCTTGACCGTAATCACTTTGGATATAGGGTATTGCCTCCTCATCTTGGATGTGTTTTTTGATAAGGGTACAGAGCTTTAGATGAGGACCAGAGTGTCCACACTGCTTACTTAAACCTTGCTAAGGCCTTTGGTTCCATTCCCCACATGGGCATCCTAAACAAAGTAGCTAGTCCCAGTGTTAATCCTTGTGTTGTCTGCTGTGTAGCAGATTGGCTTGTGGACCAAGCTCATGTATTCAAAGTAAAGGGGGTCTCTTCTGACAGCAGAAATGTTGCTAGCAGCGTTCCTCAGGGTTCAGTTCTGGATTGCTTTCTGTCCAGCATTTATTTTTCTAAGGTAAAATCAGGCAACCAAGGTTTGTGGATAACCAAGTTTGGGGATGGCTGAAAACTTGATGCTGTTGTAAACTATCTTCTACAAGGCCCAGATCAGGCCAACATGCATTCACTGTAAGTTCTAAGAAGTGTAGCAGTTACTTTGGCAAGATCCCTATCTCTTCCTCTTATCATATCACTGGTATTTTGTCTCAAAAACAGACTCTATTATAGATTTAGGTACTAATGTTGATAATGAGCTCTTTTTCATCCAGCATGTCTCAGTTGTTTTATAATGTCATTCTACTTTAAACAGCTCATCTGTCGTGGCATCTCATTTAATTGTGGGGATGTCCATGTCTTCTTTTACTCTTCACTTATCAACTCATTATAGACTAAACTGTCCCCTTTGGAATGTACCTTTCTGAGCACCTCGCATAATTTAAAATGCCCAGATTCTGTAAATCAGAAACAGTCACTAGATTAAGCCACTTAAGCTGCCTGATGGGCTAAAATCTCTATCCTTCTACTTAGTATCTTACAGGCTTCTTAGAAATGTTGTCTGCCAAAAATTTTGTGCTATGACAGATCCCTTCCTTTTTGATTTGCTTCACCTTCACAGAGCTAACAATTCTATGAATACCAGCTCCAATGACATAAACCTCTAATCTAAGATCAGTATACCTGCAGACATGATGGGTTTCTTATCCAGTGTATCCCACACCTCTGGAGTAGACCCTCATTCACATAAAACACTGTACCTTCCTTAACTCCTTCAAAGATAACCCATGCAAATGACTGGGTGTCATAAATTCATCCCAGTGATCTCATATCCAGAGGGACCTTTTTGTAAGGTAGATGCAGCTAAGCATCAATGGCTGTCCAGCCTTAGGATTGATATGAACTTGTGTGCCTCAAGTAGTGGTGAAACTTGCCTTACTCTCAAACTCTTGGCTGTAGGAGGATGTGTTTACAAGTTTTGCTGTAGCATTTGTAGTGAGCTTCTAAGTGGCACAGTGTAGTTTTGATTGTGTTGTCACTATGATTATGACTAGAAGCTGGCATGTTTGCACAAGATGGCTCCTCAGAGGCTGCCCTCTCTTATGGAGAAATTTCTATGGTCTACAGTGAATGTTGTCTTTAAGGAGGAGGTTGTATTTGCTTATCCTTCTCAGAACATGGTAGATGACCTCCTGAAGTAGAACCAAACCCTGTCCACTGTTTTTAACACCTTTATTAAGTCATCACTTACTGCGGTGGTGGTGCTGTGGTAGCGTTGTCGCTTCACAGTAAGACGTTGGCCGTTCGATTCTCAGCTAGAGTGTCTTCTGTGTGGAGACATGCGTGAATGGGCGTACCTTCGTTGAAGGTTGTGCGTCAGGGCTGGCAAACTCAGCACGTAAAAAATCTACTGCCAATCATTAGCGGACCGGAGTTCCGCTGTGGCGACCCCTAACCGGGAAAAGCCGAAAGACACAAACATTAAGTTATCACTTAAGACATAGGCAAACATATATTCATATAAAATAAAACAAACCATATTACCATGTTTCTAGTAGCATGCATTATACATCATATATGTTCTTTTCTTATAATTATCAGCCCAACATTGCATAAATTGCTCAGTTCCTGCCTTCCCTTAAACCTCACGTCTCCTCCTAAACATCATTTGGCATGTATTGTTCCCATAAATTCCATTTATTTTTATAGAATTTGCTCCTTCTCTTTTCAAAAGATCCCCTTTCTAGTTATTTTAGCTGTATTACAATATTCAGTACTTCAAGTACAGGTGGCTTAGACTTTCAGTTCTATTTTCTAGTAATTGCTTTTTTAGCAGCCACCAGAATCAAACTTAACAAGGCCTTACAATGTCTAAGCAATTCAGATCCTTTGTTCTAGCACAAAAGAATTATTTCCTTAGTTACACCTATTTGCTCACCCGATATTTCTGACAAAGTACTCTTTTAGGGAATTGTTAAAGTCTGCCAATTCATTATATTCCAGAGTATATGTTCCCAGTTACCTGTTTCTTCCCCATCACACCTCCAAGATTTGCTATTAGTCTGAGGAAAGGTTCTTTGTAGAGTCTGCTTGGAATATAAAAATGCTTATGCAAACACTTCCAAGCAAAAGTCCTAAATCTTCTAAACTTTGTTGCATACTTGGGAGCCATACATATGTCCTCCCAGTGTTCTCCCTTTAAATTGCTTATCCAATCTCTTTCCCAGTCTTTTCTAACCTCCTCTGATTGACTCCTATAGTTATCATGCAATATTTTATATGCCCTTCTGATTATCCCTTTGTTAACAGCAGCATGTGAGAGTGTTCAATCTCGCTGTTTGTTCTTACACACGGGATCGGAGCCGATCCTCGGCTCCGAGTCGGCCGCATCACAAAGCTCTGCATCTCAGAGAAGCTCGAGACCAGACTATATCCCACAATCTTCCCTGCCATTACTCAGATCTAGTTTGCCGCTGCAACAGATCGGATCGAGGAGAGCTCGGACCAGAGGAGAAATTAATAACTTTTTGCTTTTTTTTCAGATAAGCTACTTCTTTTTTGTAAAAATAAGTTTCTAAGAGTTAGTATAGTATAGAAGTGTGTGTGTGTGTGTATTACTATTATTATAATATTGCTCATATTATTCTTAAGGCACATTTTTTTGGCCTACTCTTTTCTCTTGTGTGGATTATAGTCTAGGGTGTGGTTCCTTTTTTTTGAGTGTTCTTTTACACTGATATAGATATTCACGTTATATATATTCACGTTATATATTTATAGAAGTTGGTTAGTCTTTTATTGTTATTAACCTGGTAAAGTGTCATTACCTTTACAGTTATGTCGGAGAAAGCTAAATCCGGCTTTAAAAGATGTCAGTGTGGGCAGAAAATGTCTATCACTGACAACCACGCGTCCTGCGTTTACTGTCTTGGCCCTCTCCACCTGCAAGAGGATTGTTCTATATGTCATTCCTTTAGCGGGAGGGTCATGACAGATAGACGCAGGAAGCTTATAGATAGAGGGTTGCTTAAGCCTGCCTTTCAAGAGGCTTTAGACAAATCGGATCAGGCTTCTAAGTCCTCGAAGGGGTCGAAGATGTTGGAGCCCATGTCATCAGCTCCGAGTTCATCTTCAAAGGTTCGTTCGCCGGTTCCACAGACCTCGGGGCCGAACGTTTATCTTTCACTGAGCCCCAGATCTTGGAACTGGTGTCGGAGCTGCCGCCACCGTCCATTCTTCGGTCGGTGCCAACTTCGGCTCCTTCAACCCGTTCTTCCAGACCATTATCTGAGACAGATGTGGATTGTGTCATGCAGAAACTCATGGAAAACACTGCCCTTTCCAAGTTGATTGCAGTTTCCTCCCAGTTGGTGTCGAAACTAGAAGGCCTCCCCATGTCTCCAACAGGTCCTCCTTCAAGACCCATCCAGTTCTCGGAGCCGGGAGAGGATGAGCTAATGATATTGGAGCCCTCGGTGCCGAAACCGTCCATTGCACGATCGACACCATTGACTTCGACTCCTTCGGAACCGGTAGGTGAATCGCGGAGCCGACGGTCTCTCCTCTATTCTGGGACCGAGAGTCATACCGACTTGTCGGTGCTGACTCTCCCTCTCGGGGCCTCAGCGCAGATTGGCTCGGCTCCGTCCTCGGGGTCGGGGCCCACAGCCCCCGTGTCTGGGATGCTCCCGTATTCTTCGGAACCGGGGGTGTCCTCGGCCCGGGGTTCAGGGGCTTTTGACCTTATGAGGAAGGTATTGTCTGCACAGACAACCACTTCATCAGAGGCGTCTTCTCCTTCCCCTAAAGGGCCGCTTTCTGTTTCTGCCCCCACGACCCATCCAAAGCGTAGAGCCCCATTGCCTCAGCCACCCCCAGAGGGTTCCTCCTGTTCCTTGGAGGCCTCACCGGAAGCCCCCTCTGATGAGGTCCCGAGGAAAAGGTTGTGCAAGAGGAGGCACATAGATTCCCCGCAGGAATCTCTAACGTCTGACACCGACTTGGATGAGGCAGAGGGGTCCCCAAAATCCCCCTCTGAGGATGTGTCGTTTGCGGACATCCTGGAGATCTTGAAACAGAGGGGTGATTGGCAGTCCCTAGCCCCCACTGAGGACGAGTCGGAGCTGCTGAAGGCTTTTGGGGCTCAACCTTCTACCTCCTGGGTGACTCCGCCCTTCGATGAATTAATGGAATTGATTGCTCGAAGGGCATGGGAGACACCTGACACAGTGGAACCAGTCCCTAGAAAACCAAACAAATTTATCACCGCCCCCCCAGGACAAGACTTATCTCACCAAGGGAGTTCCAGTCGACGCTATGGTGGTGGCGGCAGCCACGAAAAAGGAGATGTCTGAGTCTTCCTCATCTGTTCATCCTCCTAATAAGGATTCTAGGACTATGGACAGATACGGGAAGAGCGTTTTTAGTTCAGCGACTTTTTCCATGCGTTCGCTAAACTATTTGACACATTTCACACGTCTGCAGAGGGATCTCATCAAGGAGCTGACAGATACCCTCCAGGGTAACACAGATGCTGCTGTTTCAGATAAGGTAACAGCACAACTTAACACCCTTACCTCCATAGTAAACTCATCCATGAGGCTCATCTCGTATGCAGACGAAGGATCGAGTAGAGCTGCAGCTTCAGCGATTGCTCTTCGAAGACAATCCTGGATGCGGCTGTGCTCCTTTGCGGAAGCTTTCAAGTCTTCCTTTGCCAACGCCCCCTTTGATGGTGCCACACTCTTTGGGCCCAAGGTGAAGGTGACTCTGACTCGGTGTGAGCAAGAGGGAAAGACTTTGTCTGCTGTCAGGGTCCGTTTTTCTGCTCCAACTAGACCGTACCCCAAAGGGCAACGAGGCGGGAAAATGTGGTTCCGTAAGAATCAGGGATCTTTCCAAGCCACACAGAGTGATACCCCCTCCAGAGGCAGAGGGGGGGGTAGAAATGGAAGACGCCGCCCCGGCGGCAGAGGGGGTCCGCATAACCAAGGCGACAGGGATACCGTCCCTGGGAAGCCTTTCCAGCACTCCTGAATGGAGGCCCGGCTGTCCTGCTCTGGAGGCAGTCGGGGGTCGCTTGGCTTTATTCCCACAGGCCTGGCTAAATATTACTTCGGATTCCTGGGTAAAAAGCATTATAACCAGAGGACACAAAATCCCCTTCATATCAACTCCACCTCAACAAAGAAGGTTTCCAGATGTGCCACCCCATCTGCGAAGCCCAGCAGCTGTAGAAATTTCAAAGCTGCTCAAAAACAGAGTCATCCAACCAGTCCCGGCGGACCAAATAGGATCCGGAACTTACTCAAGGTTCTTTTTAGTTCCAAAAAAGACAGGGGACTGGAGACCGATTTTAGATCTCAGCAATCTCAACACCTTTGTGAAGAAGGAAAAGTTCCGGATGGTCACGCTTCAATCGATCCTTCCATTCTTACAGAAGGACGATTGGATGTGCTCGATAGATCTCAAAGACGCGTACTAACACATCAAAATGGCCAAACCATCCAGAGATCACCTGCGCTTCCGGCTGGGAGCCTGTCACTTTCAGTTTCGAGCTCTGCCCTTTGGACTCACCTCAGCCCCCAGGGTATTCAGCAAATGCATGGCAGTAGTTGCGTCTCACTTGAGACGACAAGGATTCCAGGTGTTTCCCTATCTGGACGACTGGCTCCTCACCACTACCACCGAGCATCGCCTCATACAAGTCAGAGACTACACAGTCGACCTTTGTTCCCACCTAGGTATTTCGATAAACTTCGAAAAGTCTTGCTTATCGCCCTCACAGCGTATTTCATTCATCGGAGCAGACCTAGATACACGATTAACACTGCTAAAGCTCCCTCCAATAAGGGCGTCAGCCCTCAAACAACAGGTTCTTCTCTTACTACAGAGCAGGAAAGCCCCGGCCAAACTGGTATTGAAAGTTTTGGGACTAATGGCAACGTCCCTGATCGCAGTTCCTATGGGAAGATTACACATGAGGATCCTCCAATGGCTGCTTTTCACGCAGTGGTCATTCCAGCACTTACCCCTAGCGCACGAGATTCTGATAACAGACTCTTGCAAACGAGACCTCTCATGGTGGGTGTACAGTCAGGATCTCACTATGGGTCGTCCGTTTGTTCTACCCAGTCTGACGGCCACAATAACCACGGATGCTTCTCTGATAGGGTGGGGGGGTCTATTTCAGGGAAGAACAGTCCAAGGGGAATGGTCCAACATGGAGTACACTCTACACATAAATGTTCTGGAGCTGAGGGCGGTGTTCCTGGCGATGTTCATCGTGTTTCATTGTTGCAGTCATGACTGTAGGGTTCTCCCCTGCCGGCAGGCAGTCCTCGGTCAGCCAGAATCCCAAAGTCTGGGTCCGGCGTCGGCTGTTGAGCCATGCTCCCTGACGTCAGAGCGCCAGGAGTACAAAGCTGACAGCCGACGCCATGTTCTACAGTCTTTCTTGCCGTGCTGTGATAGCAGTTCACAAGTGCCGGTCGGCTGACTCCTGACAATTTTTTCTGAACAAACTTCAGTCCGAAGACTTTCTTCTCCTACTCAAAGCTAAGTACCCCGTTGGGGAAACTTTTTTCTTGCTCCATTCCGATGTCAGAAAAAGTTAATAATTGTATTTCATGTGGGAAGCAAATACCTCATAAGGATTTTCATTCTTACTGTATTCCTTGCTTAGGCCCTGACCACGACGTAGCTAGTTGTCAGTTTTGTGCTAGATTCAATCAACGTACAATTAAACAAAGGTACGATTTTGCATTTCATTACTTCGGTAGGCGTTTTAATTACAAAATGTCGTCGGATACGGTTCCGGCTACCGGAGTTCACAAACGATGCAAGGACAAAGACAGGCCTCCGAGGTCCAAATCAGACGATATCGTTCATGCAGAGCCAGCTTCAGGTTCGGCCATCGTTAGTGAGGCGTTTTTGCAGCCCCTGTCATCGGCCATTTCGGAACCGATGGCCAAAACGGACTCCCACGAGGAGCCAACTAGGCCTTTGAATATTTCTGTTGCAGGACCTTCGGACAATGCTCCTTCGGATGGGTCCGGAGCCGCTGTGCAGGTACCGGCTTCCGAAGGGGTTTTCAGGCCTACTCAACTTCTAATAAAGGCAAAGCCAAAGACTCCTTCCAAATCAAAGACTGCAACACAGGCCTCTTCTGATCCGGCTCCCAAGTCACAGAAACAGTTACTTAAGATGGCGGAGGACTTACTTACTATGATTAGGGGTTCACATCCCCCTCCAGATAAAAGGCCAAGGCAGGAAGTTTACTATGACTCCTCTGATCAGGCTTCTGTTTCTTCAGTTTTTTCTTCTGACCAAGAATATTCTTTCCCTCCTTATGAGGATTCTGATGCTGAGGAATCCATTCCTTCAGCTTCTCCCCCTGAGGACTTCTCTTTTGGGGAACTTTGCATGAAATGAGGGAACATTTCCACTGGGAAGGACAGGAGTATTCGGACTCTAAGAAAAGACTAAGGGATTTTCTTCTTCTTCCCCAGCATAGACCCCTGGCTATTCCTCCTATTTTGGATATTGTGGATGATGCTTTTTCGGAGGCTAACTTAACCTCTGACTCTTTTCCTCCAGCTCCTGTTAAGCCTGATAGATATTACAGCGTTCCTGATTCCCACCAGTTTTTATACAAGAATCCTACTGCTGACCCTGAAACCATTTCTCAGGGTCCTAAGGGAGTTAAGGCCGCTTCTGCTAAAAACCCCATTCCCACTGAGAAGGATTCCAGATCTTTAGAAAGATGGGGCAAAAAAGTGTACACTTCTGCTACTTTATTTATTAGGGCTTTAAACTGTCAGTTTCATATGCTGAAATACCAGCAATTTCTCCTGTCTGTTTTAAAACAAAAGCTAACTTCCATTTCCGCTTGAGCAGATGATAAGGAATTACATGACTTAATGCATGCCACTGAACAAGTTGGGAAGCATGGTTTACACTGTGGATTTGATGCCTTGGAGGCTTCTTGTAGGGCTGCTGCCTCTGGCACAGTAATTAGAAGGCATGCATGGTTAAAGGAACAACATTTGCCAGCTCAAGTAAAAGCTAAATTATTGGATGCTCCTGTTCAGCATAATGTTTTGTTTGGATCTAAAGCTGAAGAGGTGATTAAAAGATGGAGGACAAGGCAAAATCCATGCAAACAGTTAAAGATTTCTTACAAGTACAGCCACCCAGATTTAGTAGGAATTGGCCTACTAAAAATTGGTCCTTTCCCAATTCAGACAGGCCTCAGAGGGGTAGATACAGACGCTCCCGAGGAAGGCCTCAAACACAAGCCTCTTATAGACCAAGACAGTGGAAGCTCATAGGAAACAGACTCATTGACTCCCTCTGTTGGGCTGCAGGAACTTCTTGCCTGGAAGCCCCTCTCGGAGGAAAACTTTCTCTTTTTCACCAAAATTGGACTCGTATAACCCAAGACAAGTGAGTTCTGGATGTGGTTCCAAGAGGTTACAAATTCCATTTTCATACCCTACCAAGGCCAAGCGGATGGCCAGATCTTCCAAAACATCAATGGACAGAGGCCTTAAACCAGGTGGAAGCTCTCTTGGCTATGAAAGCCATAGAACTAGTTCCACTTTCAGAGATGGGACAAGGTTTGTACTCAAGGCTGTTTCTAGTCCCCAGGAAGCAAAATTCATGGAGACCCATTCTGGATCTGTCAGTATTGAACACTTTTCTAGAGATACCAAAATTCAAGATGCTTACTGTACAGCAGCTACTTCCAATGCTGACCAAAAATGCATGGAAGGTAACTTTAGATTTAAAGGAGGCATAGTTACACATTCCCATCAGGCAGGACCGCAGAAAATACCTCAGGTTCAAGGCCGGATCGAGGCACTTTCAGTTCTCTGCGCTGCCCTTTGGATTGTCTACTGCGCCCAGGGTCTTCACCAAATGCCTGGCTCCAGTAGTAGCTTATTGCAGACTCAGGGGAATTTAAATTTACCCTTATCTGGACGACTTTCTTATTCAGGCAGACAGTAAGGATGTCTTACTCCAGCATCTACAGTTTGTTCAGAATCTTCTCAAGTTCCTGGGATTCACTGTAAACATAAAAAAGTCAATTTTGACACCCTCACAACAGATAATTTTTCTGGGCGCTTCTCTAAACACAACAACCCAGATGGCATTTCTGACATACGAAAAACAGTTACAGCTGGCTTCAACTTTCAAAACCTTGGCAACTTTAACTCAACTATCTGCTAGGAGATTCCTGCAGGCTTTGGGTTACATGGCCTCCTGCATCCTTCTCGTACCATATGCAAGACTACATATGAGGAAAATACAGTGGTACCTAAAAAGTGTATGGTCTCAGCATTGCCACAGTTTAGACATACTGATCTCCGTCCTGCCTTGTCTTCAAAAGGAATTCCTTTGGTGGTCCAAGGCATGTACTCTAAACAAAGGAAAACCCTTCTGTCTGCCTCCTGCCACTCAGATACTAACCACGGATGTCTCGGATTATGCATGGGGAGCCCATTTTCAGGGCAACTGTCTGCAGGGCCTTTGGACAAAGGATCAAAAGCATCTGCATATCAATTTAAAGGAAATGTTAGCCGTTCAGAAAGCTCTGTTGGCCTTCAGGAATCTTCTACAACCAGGACAACTACTGATACGGACAGACAACACCACAGTTATGTGGTACATAAACAAGCAAGGGGGATCTAATTCCTACCCCCTTTGCAGACTAGCCATGGATCTGTGGAACACAGCTCTAGCTTGCAATCTGGACCTTCAAGCTCAGTTTCTACCAGGAAAGCAAAACTTCCTGGCAGACAGTCTGAGCAGAAACCTTTCGGACCCACACGAGTGGATGCTGGACACCGAAATATTCAAGATGATAACAGCAGTCTGGGGATGTCCTCAGATAGACCTCTTTGCATCCCACCTCAATCATCAACTACAGATTTTTTGCACCAGGACTTTCCACGAGCAAGCTTGGAAAGTGGATGCACTATCATTCAGTTGGAGAAACCTCTCGGGATATGCCTTTCTGCCTCTTCCACTTCTTCCATGGGTATTATTAAAGATCAAACAGGACAAGCCCAAGATGATAATCTTGCTGGCCCCAAATTGGCCTCGACAGTTTTGGTACCCAACTCTGAAAAACCTTTGTTTGGACCCCCCTTGGGTTTTACCACAGACTCCGAACCTTCTGTCCCAACACCAGGGTCAGGTTCTATACTCCCATGTCAGAACTCTCAGCCTGGCGGCCTGGTTAATCCAGGGTCTTTGATTCATTCTCTCCTACCCAAGCAGGTTATGGATGTCATTTTAGAAGCCAGACGTCCTAGCACTAGAAAATCTTATGCAGGAAAATGGAAAAGATTTTGTTCCTGGATGCAGGCTCAGGATTCTGATCCTCTTCTTCCTAACATTCCTTTGATTTTTCTTTACCTGACAGACCTCTTACATAAGGGTCTCTCTTTCTCTTCCATTAAGATACATGCCTCTGCTATTTCTGCTCATTATAATACAGACCCTCCAGTCTTTTCCCACCAGCTCATGAGACAGTTTCTCAGAGGATCTAAGAACTTAAGGCCCCCTAGATCTCCTCCCATTCCTGATTGGGATCTCAACTACATTTTGGAAAAGCTCACCTTACCTCCTTTTGAGCCTGCTGCCACTTCTGACATCAAGTTTTTATCTTGGAAAACAGCCATCCTGTTAGCTCTGACCTCTGCCAGGAGAGTTTCAGAGTTGCAAGCTCTTATGGCTGTGGAACCTTATATTATTTTTCATCAAGACAGGGTGTCTTTAAGGACTAATCCTACTTTCATGCCTAAGGGGGTTTCCAAAGTGGCTTTAAATCAAACTATTCACTTGCCAACTTTTTTCCCCACTCCTCAAAATAAAGGGGAAAGGATCTTACATTCCTTGGATGTACACAGACAACTACGTTTTTACCTGGACAGAACCAAGGACATCAGGAAGTCAGAGCAATTGTTTGTTTCTTATGCTTCAAGTTCCCAAGGTAAAGCCATTTCAAAACAGACCATTTCTAAATGGATTGCTCATGGAATCAGATTTTGCTATTCACACCATGGAAAGCAAATCCCAGGGAGTATAAGGACTCATTCCACCAGAGCTGCTGCCACTTTGCTGCCTTCCTCAGGGAGTTCCTACCAAAGACATTTTGGAAGCTGCAACTTGGAGTTCAGTGCATACTTTTTCAAAGCACTACAATCTACCTCTCTACTCTAAGTCTAGGGCAGGCTTTGCTTCTGCAGTCTTGCAGGGCCTTTTAGCCGCCCCTTCTTCTTTATGACCACCTCCCTTTCATTCTGCTTTGGGATTCTACCCTACAGTCATGACTGCAACAGTGAAACACGATGAACATAGTACAGTTGTGTACACTTACCATAAATGTAGATGTTCGAGTGTCTTCACTGTTGCAGTCTGGGTTTCCCTCCCTCCTGTCCCCTCTTATTTTTTCTTTTGTGTGGTTCCTTTTTTCACCCTTCTTCTGAGGTGTATTTGCAAAGGGTATGGGACCTTATTCATTTTGGGACACCTGACATCTAGGGCAAGAAAAACTGGAGAACATGGCGTCGGCTGTCAGCTTTGTACTCCTGGCGCTCTGACGTCAGGGAGCATGGCTGAACAGCCGACGCCGGACCCAGACTTTGGGATTCTGGCCGACCGAGGACTGCCTGCCGGCAGGGGAGAACCCTACAGTCATGACTGCAACAGTGAAGACACTCGAACATCTACATTTATGGTAAGTGTACACAACTGTACTTTGCAACACTTCCAAGACCTCTTACCTCTAGGAACAGTAGCAGTTTAGACGGACAACATCTCTGTGGTCTGGTACATAAACAAGCAAGGGGGAACCAGGTCTTACCCTTTATGCAGAGAAGCCATGAGAATTTGGCAATGGGCAGAGTCCACGGGTCGCTTTCTGATAGCAAAGCACATCCCAGGGTCATCCAGCGTCATTGCGGACAGATTGAGCAGAGCCATCCTGTTACCTCACGAGTGGTCCCTCAATCCACAGATGGCGGAAAAGATCTCCCGCAGATGGGGCCAGCCTTGCTGCAATCTATTTGCTTCCCCGTTGAATGTAAAATGCAGAAGCTACTTTGCCCTTCTACCCCCTCCGGGGGATGTCCCCAGGGACGCACTGATACACGATTGGCCCCTGGGTCTCCTATATGCATTTCCACCTACTCCCTTGATTCCCAGATTTCTACAAAAAGCCAGGAACCTGGAAAGGACACTAATACTCATAGCCCCATTCTGGCCTTGGCAGATATGGTTCCCCTTTCTTCGAGCCCATCAAACAGAGGAACCGTGGATTCTGGACCCAGTACCAGATCTACTGACCCATTCGTCGGGAGTTCCTCACTCGTCTCTTCAGTCCCTCAAACTAGCAGCTTGGCTGCTCCGCTTCCCTGCCTAGCCAGGTCTGATCTACTTTCTCCGGCAGTTCAACACATTCTGGTTGCTTCTCATAAAGCTTCCACTACAGAACTCTACAGGAGTAAATGGAAATGCTTTGTATACTGGGCGTCTAGCCAACACTTAGACCTCCTGGTAGCTCCTCTACATAAAGTATTGGAATTTTTATCTATCCTCTTTCACGAAGGAGCCTCTACTTCCACACTAAGAGTACAGTTGGCGGCCATATCGAACTTCCATATTGGTGAGGACGGTTCTCCCATTATGTCTCACAGACTTTGTAAGGCTTTTATGAAAGGAACCTTCCATCTTCGGCCGCCCGTCAGGAAACCTTTCTTTCCATGGAGCTTAAATTTGTTACTGTCACAACTCATGTTGCCACTCTTTGAACCTGCTTTGTCCTGCCTCCTAAAATTCTTATCGTGGAAGACACTTTTCCTCGTAGCTGTTACTTCAGCTCGAAGAGTTTCAGAGCTGCAAGCATTATCGGTCAGACCACCTTACTTGATTTTCCATCCAGATAGAGTCTCTTTACGTACAAACCCATCTTTCCTTCCAAAGGTATGTTCTGTTACAAATCTTAACCAATCCATAGAACTCCCTACCTTCTTCAAGAACCATACTAACAAGTTGGAGTATATGCTGCACAAGTTAGATGTTCACAGGCAGTTAAGATTTTATTTGGATAGGACTAAAACTTACAGGAAGACAGATCAGCTCTTTGTCACGTTTGCAGACAATAAAAAGGGCATGGCAATTACAAAACGTACATTATCTAAATGGCTTGCTGATTGTATAGCCTTTGTATACTCTAAGTCAAATCAGTCCTTACCCACCAAACCAAAGGCCCATTCTACCAGATCCGTTTCCACTTCCTTGGCTCATGCAGCTCACTTGCCTTTGGACATGATTTGTGCAGCAGTCACGTGGTCTAAGACACATACTTTCATCACTCATTATAGAGTTGACAAAGTCTCCAAAGACAGGACATCTTTTGGTTCCACTGTGCTTAGGAACGTCCTTCCATGAGTCACTCGGGGTGACGGAGCTAGGGACGCTACCCGTGTGTAAGAACAAACTGCGAGATTGAACACTCTCACATAAAGAAGTTATGTCCTTACCATAACGTTCCATGTGGAGTGTTCATCTCGCCTTTGTTCTTACATTCCTCCCCCCCCCCAAGTGTTTTGGAAGAACGGGTAGGACTAGATCCTGATTGAAATGTCTTAACCCCTTCCGGGGTATATGGTCCTGTGTCTCATGGGGTATATGCTACTACCCTTAGTTACTTACTATGGTGAGAGAGCATCTCTGGATGCCTGAGAGAGTGTATAGTTCTTGCACCTGATGTGTTGGGGTATCGGTCTGGTTTGTTTGCAAACTAGATCTGAGTAATGGCAGGGAGGATTGTGGGATGTAGTCTGGTCTCGAGCTTCTCTGAGATGCAGAGCTTTGTGATGCGGCCGACTCGGAGCCGAGGATCGTCTCCGAACCCGTGTGTAAGAACAAAGGCGAGATGAACACTCCACATGGAACGTTATGGTAAGGATTTAACTTCTTTTTATGTTCTAGACTTGAACAAAAACTCTATCACAGCAGTTCTTTCACTTAGGATTCCCCTAGCCCTTTCTTTTTGCCTATACTTTGATATCAGTCCTTGGCAGGAAAGGGGGTCTCTAGCCTGCAGTCCAGATGCCTTCTTGGCCTCATCCCATTCTATTACTTTCCTTCTCTGGTTATTTGCTCCCAATACCTTGGTTCCTTTGCCAGTTTTCTTCAGTAATTTCCATCCCCCTCTTGCCTGTTCTCTCAATCCCTATCAACAAAATCTCCTTTGTCCATTCTCGTGTTGGCTTAGATGTTCTTCGTGTTTCACTGTTGCAGTCATCACTTTTGGGTTATCTGCTTGCAGTAGCCCTCAGTCGGCCTGAATAACAAAGTCTTGGGTCCTGTGTCGGTTGCTGTCCCTTCTTCCATGACGACAGGTCATCAGGGGAATAAAACATGCAGCCGACACCATTACATCAGTCTTTCTTGCCGTGCGGTTCCCGAAGCAGAAGCAGTTTGCAAGTGCTGGTCGGCTGACTTCTGAAAATTTCGTTTTCAAGTTTCAGAAGCGAAGTCTTCAACTAAAGCTAAGTACCCCGTTGAGGAAACTTTTTCTTGCTCCTTACCGATGTCAGTAAAAGTTAATAATTGCAGTACTTGTGGAAAGCAAATACCTCATAAAGATTTTCATTCGTACTGTATACCTTGCCTAGGCCCTGACCACGACGTACCTTGCTGTCGATTTTGTGCTTTATTTAATAAACGCGCTATCCACCGTCGGTATATTTTCGCTTCTAAATTTATTTATTTTATTTATTCCTGTTTGATTACCGGGGAGGTCCACTTGGCTAGGGGACCCATTTTCAGTGGAGGCCCGAGGAGAAAAGCTCCATAGAACAAAGTTTATTAACATACACATTTTTCAAAGATAGTTTAAAATACATACAGTAGGTTTCATTCTACAAGATATAAACAATCAATACAATTTCAATTTAGTTCATGAGATAAATGAGAATACAGCATAATAGCTAGATTTCTAATATTTAGTTATGAGTACAAATTAGCAATTGAGAATGAGGTTAGGGAGGTAAGAAGGTTAGTCAGGAGTGAAGGGGGAGGGGAGTTTGGGAGGTAAGGGTGGAAGCGTGCAATTGCATTTCCTGTTTAGGTAGAGGTAGGAATGAAGTTGAGATTTGAAGTTATTATGGTTGTTACAGGTCCTTAGATAGGAGGGCAGAACATTCCATTTTTTTGCTAGGGTAAAGGATAAGAGAAGCTGGCCAGCTGGACGCATTTATGAATGGTGATCAGGTTTTGGTGAGAAGATCTAAGGGGTCTGAGGAGGGGGGGGTATGGTTGTAGTATATTGGATAGTGCAGGGCAGTTTGAGGGTTGGAATAATCATTTGTGGACTGTGGTTAATTGGTGAAAGTCTAGTAGGTTGGGGAGTTAAAGCCAGTTTATGGAGTGAAGGGAAATGCAATGGTGAGAGGAGGATTTGGCACTAGTGACAAATCTGGAGATTTTGTTGTAGCATACTTCCAGTTTAGAGGTAATTGTGGAAGATAACTTAGTGAGCAGGGGAGAGCCATACATAAGAGAGGGAAGGACATAGGTAGAGGCGAAAGTTAGTCTGGAGGAAGGAGAGAGGAAGTGGTTGTTTCTATAAAGTAGGCCGAGTTTTATGTGAGTTTTTTTGATGTTTAGCTGGATATGGGAGTTAAATTTTAGCTGATTTTCAATTGTGACACCGAGAAGTTTGGCAGAGGGTACAATCTCGATAGGGGAGTTGTTAAGGCTGGTAATATGAAGAGAGTTTTCATCAAGAGGGGAGGATTTGGAGGGGGAGAATAGAAGGATCTTGATTTTATTGGCGTTAAGAGAGAGGTGATTTAGGAGCATCCAGTTTTCAATGGTTGAGAAGGCATTTTGAGTCAGAGATTGGAACTCTGCTAGGTTAGTGGCACAGCAAATCAAAGTGGAATCGTCGGCGTATTGTACAATTTTGGTGTTAGGAATGACTTTATGGAAGTCATTAATAAAGATATTGAATAGCAAAGGGCCAAGTATGGAATCTTGGGGTACTCCAGTGGGAGTAGGAAGGAAAGAGGAGGTGGCTTGGCCCCATTTCACTGCTTGGGACCTGTTTGAAAGATAGCTGGAGAACCATGAAAGAGTTTTTTGGGAAAGATTAAGATTAGAGAGATGATTTAGAAGGTGGGTATGAGAAATGGTATCAAAAGCTTTGGATAAGTCCAGCAGGACAGAAGATACCGAATTACCAGAGTCACGGGCTGAATTGACAGCATGTAAGAAGGAGAGAAGGGCAGAGTTAGTACTGTGTCCTGGATGGAAGCCATGTTGGGTAGGGGAGAGTAGCTGGTATTTGGTAAGGAATGGTAAGAGCTGTAGGTGGATACAGTTTTCAAGAATTTTGGAGATGGGGAGTGGATGGCTATGGGGCGGAAATTGGAGACATTACAATTTTTGCCACTCTTGTGAAGTGGAAGAATATATGCAGTATGCCATAGTTTGGGAACGTATGATTCAAGTAGAGATCTATTGATCACGATGCTGATAGGCAGAGCAATAGCATCTGAAGCTATTTTTAAGAAGGAGGATGGAATGCTGTCAGGGGCATTGGAGCAAGGCTTTAGTTTATAAAGAAGTTTCTTTATTAGATTGGTGGAGACGGTTCTTGGTTTAATTATCCAGAAATGTCGTTGGTTAGCCATCCGACTACCGGGATTCTGAAAAAACGCAAGGATAAAGACAGAGACAGGCCGCCAAGGTCCAAAACTGCCAACGACACTTCTCCTAAGCCAGTCGCCAGTTCGCTGGTACTCAGTGAGGTGCTTTCGCAGCCCCTGATACCTGCTACTTCTGATTCGCAGGCCTCTACTGAGACCCATTCGGAGTCCGGTATGCCACGAGATGCTTCAACTATGGAACCTGTGGATGTCTCTACCTTGGATGGGTCCAGAGCCACTGTGCAGGACCGGCTTCTGAGGGTGTATTCAGGCTTATGGACTTCCATATTAAACCAACACCTCCTTCTTCTTTTAGGCCTAAATCTCGAACCATGCCTAAAAAAACGACGCCCAGGCTGCATGCTCAGGCCTCTATGCCTAAAAAACAAATGATAAGAATGGCTGAAGATCTTATAACTCTAATCAGGGGAAGCCAGCCTCCCCCTTCTAAGAGACCTAGGACTGAAGTTGTTTATGAATCTTCTGACCAGGATTCTGATTTTTGTGATTCTACTGATGATCTGGATTTGCCTTTATCTACTTATGAGGATTCTGATGCAGAGGACTCTATTCCCTCTCCTTCCCCTCCAGAGGATTTTTCTTTTGGTGAAACCTTACATACTCTTAAGGGAGCATTTCCACTGGGAAAGCCAGGATTTTTCTGATTCAAAAAAGAGGTTTAGGGATTTCTTACTCCTGCCTCAGCATAGGCCTTTAGATATTCTTCCTGTACTAGACATTGTTGATGCTTTCTCGGAATCTAGTTTGGCCCCTGATTCTTTGCCTCCTGCTCCCAGAAAACCTGACAGATATTACAGGGTTCCTGATTACCACAAGTTCCTTTTTAAAAAAACCTAATGCGGATCCAGAGACCTATTTCACAAGGACCCAAAGGCATTAAGGCTTCTACTGCTAAAAATCCTACCCCTTCTGATAGAGACTCCAGGGCGCTGGATAGATGGGGTAAGAAGGTTTACACTTCTGCAACCTTGGCCATTAGGGCTTTAAACTGCCAGTTTCATATGTTAAAGTATCAACAACATGTTATTGGATTGCTTAAACAGAAAATGATGTTGATTCCTGACTGTACAGAAAATAAAAAATCAAAGGATTTAATGCATTCTGCTGAAGAGGTGGGAAAACATACTTTGCAATGTAGATTTGATTCTTTAGAGGCCTCTTGCAGGGCTGCTGTTACTGGATCTGTGCTCAGAAGGCATGCTTAGCTCAAGGAGCAATCTTTACCTGATCATGTTAAAGCTAAATTGTTGGATGCTCCCTTAAAACAGGACCGCCTGTTTGGCAACAAGGCTGAGGAAGTTCTTAAAAAGATGGAAGATAAAGCTAAATCTATGCAAACTGTTAAAGATTTCTTACAAGTTCAGCCTCCCAGATTTAGTAGGCACTGGCCCTCTAAGAATTGATCCTTTCCAGGTCTTCTCAAGCTAAACCCAGACAAAGCAGAAACTCCAGGTTTCAGTCCCAAGGGACACACAAGACTAAGCAGTGGGGGTTTTCCGCTCCCAAATCAGGGAGTAGTAAGACTACCCCCTATGGAAAACGGTCTCATTGACTTGCTTCTAAAACTTCCAAACACTTCCCAACTGAATGCTCCTTTAGGTAGAAAGATTGGTCTGCAGGCCAAAAACTGGGAACTCATTACCCAGGACAAATGGGTTTTAAATAGTGTCCCAAGGATACCGATTTCACTTCCACACCTTGCCAACACCAAGCCAGGCCAGATCTATCCCCAAATCAGTGGGCAGAGGCCCAAAAACAAGTACTCTCTCTCTTAAGCTTGGGGGCTATTTAGTTGGTACCAGAAGAGGAAAAGAGACAAGGGTTCTATTCGAGACTTTTCCTGGTACCCAGAAAAGGAAATACGTGGCGTCCTATCCTGGACCTTTCTACTCTTAATATCTTCCTGGTGATTCCAAAATTCAAGATGCTGACTCTTCACCGGCTGCTTCCTGTGCTAGGCAAAGATGCATGGTTGGCAACACTAGACCTAAAAGAAACATACCTGCACATCCCTATCAGGGAGTCTTGCAGAAGATACCTACACTTCAAAGCAGGCTACATGCACTATCAGTCCTCTACACTGCCCTTTGGCTTATCTACTGCGCCCAGGGTATTCACAAAGTGCCTAGCTCCAGTCATTGCATTCTGCAGGCAAAGAAATATTCAAATATACCCATACCTGGACGATTGCCTAATTCAGGCAGAAAGCCAGGACATACTTTTGAATCATCTGGCCTTTGTTCAAAGGGCACTGACTTGTCTGGGGTGCATCAAAAAGAAATTGCACCTGGTACCCTGTCAACAAATTATATTCTTGGGAGCAAGCTTGAATACAACTTCCCAGATGGCTTTCCTCACACCAGAGAAACGGATTCATTTGACAACCTACTTCAAACAAGTGGCCACAAAAACCCAGTTATCTGCAAGGCAAATTCTGCAAGCCTTGGGGTTCATGGCCTCCTGCATTCTTCTAATTCCATATGTAAGGCTGCATATGAGGAAACTGCAATGGTATCTCAAAAGCCTATGATGTCAACATTCACAGGATCTAGAAGCAATGATTCCTATCATACCTTGCCTACGCCTAGAGTTCCTTTGGTGGGCAGAGGCCTGCCACCAAAACAGGGGACTACCTTTCACACTACCCCCTGCCGCCAAAACCTTAACAACAGATGCATCAGACTATGCATGGGGGGGGGGCCCACCTGGCAGGGAAGTGCATTCAGGGCAAATGGAATAAAGTCAAATGCACCTGCATATCAATCAAAAAGAAATGTTAGCTGTACAGAATGCTCTGCCAGCCTTCAAGGACCACATTCTTCCAGGACAATTAATGATAAAGACGGACAACACCACTGTTATGTGGTACATAAACAAGCAGGGGGGTATACATTCTTACCTCCTCTGCAGACTAGCCATGGCATTGTGGAACACAGCCCTGAGCTGTCAAGTACATCTACAAGCTCAATTCCTGCCAGGAAAACTAAATACACTGGCAGACGAACTAAGCAGAAACCTCATGGACCCACACAAGTGGAAACTGGAACCAAGGATTATCAACATGTTGACAAGCAAATGAGGGAGCCCAGATATAGACCTGTTTGCCTCCCTCCAAAACTATCATTTGGACAAATTGTCCACAAGGACTCCCCACAAACAAGCTTGGAAAGTGGATGCTCTGTCCTTCAGCTGGAAAAACCTATCAGTTTATGCCTTTCCTCTTCTGCCTCTGCTCTCCAAAGTACTACTAAAGATCAAACAAGACAAACCAAGGACGATTTTGATTGCACCAGACTGGCCACGCCAACACTGGTACCCCCTCATTGTCACTGTTGGCCCCATGGCACCTGCCTCAGACTCCTACTCTACTGTCTCAGCAGGAAAACCAAATTCTGCACCCTCAACTTCAAACACTGAATCTAGCAGCCTGGCGAATTACATAATTTCTCCTTTACCATCCCTCAGTAAACCAGTGATGGATATCATTTTAGAGGCAAGGAGGCCTAGTACTAGAAAGTCTTACGCTGAAAAATGGAAAATATTCTGTGCTTGGAACCAATCTCAAGGGATGAACACAGCAGTGCCCAATTTACCCCATATTTTACAATACTTAACTGAGATACTTCATAAGGGCCTCTCTTTCTCCTCCATCAAAATTCATGCCTCAGCCATCTCAGCTCATTATAACACAGAATCACCCCTCTTCTCTCATCCACTGCTTAAGCAGTTCCTCAGAGGGGCCAAGAATCTACGACCACCCAGGAGATCTCCAACTCCAGGCTGGGACCTCAACTTTGTATTGGAAAAGCTCACCCTTCCTCCTTTTGAGCCCTCTTCCACTGCAGACTTAAAGTTCCTTTCTTGGAAAACAGCTTTCCTTTTAGCAATCACTTCAGCAAGAAGGGTATCTGAATTACAGACCCTCATGGCAGTGGAGCCTTTCATCAACTTTCATGTGGACAGGGTGTCCCTCAGGACCAATCCCTCCTTCATGCCCAAGGTGGTATCCAGTGTGGCCCTTAATCAGTCCATACATTTGCCAACCTTCTTTCCTAATCCACAGAACAAAGGGGAACAGATACTGCACTTCTTAGACGTGCACAGACAACTTCGATTCTACTTGGACAGAACTAAACCTCAAAGGAAATCTGATCAGCTGCTGGTGGCATTTGCTGCAGGTGCAGAGGGGAAGGCTATTTCAAAGCAAACCATTTACAAATGGATAGGCCATTGCATTCATTTCTGCTGCAAACACCATGGAAAACCTATTCCACAGGGGATCAGACCCCACTCTACCAGGGCTGCATCTACCTCTACAGCCTTCCTCAGTGGCGTCCCTACCAGGGACATCCTAGAAGTTGCTACCTGGAGTTCTGTACATACTTTCACCAAGCATTACCATCTGCCAATTTTCTCTAAATCCAGAGCTGGTTTTGCCACTGCAGTCTTGCAGGGTCTTTTAGCTGGTCCTAATTCTATTTAAATTCATCCTCCCATCCTTAGCTTTGGGAATCTACCCAAAAGTGATGACTGCAACAGTGAAATATGAAGAACATAGTACAGTTGTGTACACTTACCATAAATGTAGATGTTCAAGTGTATTCACTTTTGCAGTCTTGATTACCCTCCCTCCAGCCCCCTTCTTATTTTGGATATACCTTTCTTTCCTTTGCTATCTTCAAAAGCTTTTTGGTGTATTTGCTTTTTTTGTTGGAGGTATAACCTTGTATATTTATAGATTTAATTGCTTCCCATTAAGGGGGCACCTGACATCTGGGGCAAAAAAAACTGATGTAATGGCATCGGCTGCATGTTTTATACCCCTGACGACTTGACGTCATGGAAGAAGGGACAGCAACCGACGCAGGACTCAAGACTTTCTTAATCAGGCCTACTGAGGGCTACTGCAAGCAGATAACCCAAAAGTGATGACTGCAACAGTGAATACACTCGAACATCTACATTTATGGTAAGTGTACACAACTGTACTTTCTTAGAGTACTTGTGCTAATTTATGAGTATAATATTCTGTATGACTGTTGTTCTTCTTAAGGATTTGCATCCAAAGTCCACTCTCTCCTTATTTCTTGAATTCCCCACTGCTTCATCAGTAACCCTTTCCACTTTGAATTATAACTTTCTGCTTGTATTATGTCTGTGAGCCTTAATTGTGTAGCTCTAAAATATCCCTTCAAATCAGGTTATCCTAAAACCACCTCATATATTGAACAGATACAATGATCCCACTTAACCCTTGCCATCTTCCCTTCCCAGATAAATTCCTTCAACTCTTTGTTAATTATTGTCCACACCTTCTCCTCTGGTTGATACAAATATGCCTGACCTGTATATAAAACTAAAGGAAACATTTTTACTGCTTGAATTGTACTGTCCACATCCATAAACAACAGCTTCCAGTTTCTCAGTCTTCGAATTCTCTTTTGTTCAGTCTCTTCCCACATATCCTTAGCTGCCATAACAGAAGCCTTTTTAATCCATATTCGTAAATACTTTATTGTGTCCCCATAAATATGAGTATTGCTGAACCAATTCATGTGTGGGTACATAATTTATGGCTATACCCTTTGTTTTATCTTCATTAATTTTATATCCCGAAAATACTTGAAATTGTCTCAGTGTTCCACAACACTGAAGTGACCTTTTCTGGATTTATCCAATACAAAATAATATTGTCTGCAAATAAAGCCAACTTGTCTTGATTACCATACCAATTATGTTATTGAATTTCTGAGTCCCTTATTTTCTTTGCCAGTGGTGCTAAATATAAAGTAAATAACAAAGCGGAGAAAGTGGACATTCCTTCCTGGTTCCTCTGCTCAGACACAACTTAGAGAGGAACCCTCCCACTTTAATTCTTGCCTCTGATCCCTCATATATCATCCAGTTAACCTTATTCTTGTGTCAGGGAATGCAAATGCTTCCATTGCCTTACTCATAAAATCTCAGCTTACTCTGTGGAATGCTTTCTTTGCATCAAAACCCAGCAGCAGCAGCAGTAGTATTTTCTAGCATTCTGTTTCCTCTGGGTCATCATTGTTCTTCTAATGTTGTCAAATGTTTCCCTCCCCTCCATAAAACCACTTTTAATCCATATCTATCAATTTTGGCAATATCTTTGTTATTCTTTTAGCTAGTATAAATATAAACACTTTGTAATCTTGATTTAAAATTGAAATGGATCTATATATGAGTCTGGGTCTGATGGGTCTTTTTTCATCTTTAGGTATTACAGCAACTACAGCTTTCTTCTAGGATGTTGGTGCTTCCCCTTCTTTTAAAATACTGTTAAACAAAACTTTTCAGATCTTTATCAGATTATTCCGTCCTAACTTCCAAACTTCCACAGGAAATACAGTCTGTTCCTGGAAACTCTCCTGTAGATTGATTATATATCGCCATTTTTATCTCATTTCCTCTTATTTTAATCGTTGAGCCTCATCTACTTTTAACGTTGGCATATTTAAGTCTTTCATAAATATTTCCATGTGTGTTTTTCCTTGATTTCTGTATTTCTCTGTTTTATACAAATTTTCGTAAAATTTCTAAAATACCTCTAATACCTTTACAGGATCTCTGGTTATTTTTCTTGTTATAGGCTCCCTAAGTTTGGCAGCAGCCCTTCCTACTTTCTGTTTCCTAAGTTGTTGTGCTAAACGTTTTTGTGCTCTGCATGAGTTTTGGAAAACAGAACAGCTATTTGATAGCACTGGCATTTGTTAAGCAGACTCTTTTTAAGTGGCTTTCTATTTACATTATCATTTATGATTTGGCATTCCATTACCTGTTGTAAAATACAGTTGTTAAAGTCCAATTCACTTGAGGTGTTTATTTTTCTAGGACTTGCTTATAAAATATCTCCATTACAGACATTTTTGTCATTGTTATTTGGTCATCTGTTTGTTGCTTTGTGAATCTTGATGTTCTTCGTGTTTCACTGTTGCAGTTATTACATTTGGGGTAATCTGCTGGCAGGTTGCCCTCAGTCAGCCTGATTAACAAAGTCTTGGGTCCTGCGTCGGTTGCTGTCCCTTCTTCCATGACGTCAGGTCGTCAGGGGTATAAAACATGCAGCCGACACCGTTTCCATCAGTCTTTCTTGCCGCGCGGTGCCCGAAGTAGAAGCAGTTCGCAAGTGCCGGTCGGCCGACTCCTGAAATTTTTGTTTTCGAGTTTCAGAACCGAAGTCTTCAACCTAAAGCTAAGTACCCCATTGGGGAAACTTTTTCTTGCTCCTTTCCTATGTCAGTAAAAGTTAATAATTGTATTACTTGTGGAAAGCAAATACCTCATAAGGATTTTCATTTGTACTGTATTCCTTGCCTAGGCCCTGACCACAACGTGCCTTGCTGTCGGTTTTGTGCTAAATTTAATCAACGCACTATTAAGTGTCGGTATATTTTTCCATCTAAATATTTTGGCTGAAGATTTAACTATCCAGAAATGTCGTCAGTTAGCAATCCGACTACCGGAATACACAAAAAACGCAAAGAAAAAGACAGAGACAGACCGTCGAGGTCCAAAACCGAAAACGAAGCTTCTTCTAAGCCAGTCGCCGGTTCGCCGGAACTCAGTGAGGCGCTTTCACAGCCCCTGATGCCTGCTACTTTTACTTTTAATTTTCAGGCCTCTACTGAGACCCATTCGGAGTCCGGTATGCCGCGAGACACTTTGAGTATCAAACCCGCGGATGTCTCTACCTTAGATGGGTCCGGAGCCGCTGAGCAGGCACCGGCTTCTGAGGGTGTTTTCAGGCCTAAAGATTTGTATATTAAACCAATGCCATCTTCAAAACCTAGGCCAAAATCAACTTCCATGTATAAAAAAACGATGCTTGGGCCACGTGCACAGGCCCCTATGCCTAAAAAACAAAAGATCAAAATGGCTGAGGATTTAATTACCTTGATCAGGGGTTCCCATCCCCCTTCTGCTAAGAGGCCTCGGCAAGGCACTGATTATGAATCATCAGATCAGGTTTCCATTTCTTCTGATTCCTCTTCTGATCAGGAATTATCTATTCCACCTTATGAGGACTCTGATGCAGAAGAATCCATCCCTTCTGCTTCTCCTCTTGAGGATTTTTCTTTTGGAGGAAACTTTGCATACCTTAAGGGAACATTTTCACTGGGAGAGTCAGGATTTCTCAGAATCTAAAAAGAGGCTTAGGGATTTCCTTCTTCTTCCTCAGCATAGGCCTTTGGCTATACCTCCTGTTCTAGACATTGTTGATGATGTTTTCTCAGAAGCCAGCATAGCTCCGGATTCCCTGCCTCCAGCTCCTAGTAAGCCAGACAGATATTACAGAGTTCCTGACTCCCACAAATTCCTTTTTAAAAACCGTACTGCTGACCCTAAGGCTTCTTTTGCTAAAAATCCTACCCCTTCTAATAGAGACTCCAGGGCGCTGAATAGATGGGGTAAGAAGGTTTACACGTCTGCAACCTTGGCAATCAGGGCTTTAAACTGTCAATTTCATATGCTTAAATATCAGCAGCATGTCATAGGCTTACTTAAACAGAAAATTATGTTGATTTCTGACTGTGTGGAAAATAAAGAATTACAGGGTTTATTGCATTCATCTGAACAAGTTGGAAAGCATACTTTGCAATGTGGTTTTGATTCCTTGGAGGCCTCTTGCAGGTCCGCTGTAACTGGATTTGTGATAAGAAGGCATGCTTGGCTCAAGGAGCAAAATCTGCCTGATCATGTCAAAGCAAAATTGTTGGATGCTCCTTTACAAAAGGACAGTTTATTTGGTAATAAGGCAGAAGAAGTTTTGAAAAAGATGGAAGACAAAGCTAAATCTATGCAAACTGTAAAGGATTTCCTACAAGTGCAGCCACCCAGGTTCAGTAGGCTCTGGCCTACTAAGAATTGTTCCTTTCCAGTACCCACCAGAGCTACTCAGATCAAACCCAGACACTCCAAAGGCTCCAGGTTTCAGTCACAAGGAACTTAGAACAAAACAGTGGGGTGCCTCCACCTCCTAATCTGGAAGTAGCAAGGCACCTCCCTACGGTAAACAGTCTCAATCACTTTCCTCTGCCGTTTCCAAGCACTTATCTTTTGGCAGCCCCTTTGGGGGGAAAACTGGCACTTCATGCACAAAATTGGCATCTAATTACCCAGGACAAGTGGGTTTTAAATATAGTATCCCAGGGATACAGATTTAATTTCCACATGTTGCCAGTCCCAAACGGATGGCCAGATCTGCCTCCAAATCAGTGGGCAGAGGCCCAGAAACAAGTTATGTCCCTCATGAATATGGGGGCTATTCAACCAGTACCAGAAAAGGAAAAGGGACAAGGTTTTTATTCAAGACTTTTCCTGGTACCCAGAAAAGGCAAATCATTATGTCCAATTCCGGACTTATCCATTCTAAATACATTTCTGGACATTCCAAAATTCAAGATGTTGACTCCACAATAGTTACTGCCTATACTAGGCAATGATGCCTGGTTGGTAACTCCAGACTTAAGAGTCTTACCTGCATATCCCAATCAGGGAATCTTGCAGAAGATACCTCCGCTTCAACACAGGCTGTTTGCATTACCAGTTCTCTGCATTGCCCTTTGGCTTATCTACTGCGCCCAGGGTCTTCACAAAGTGCCTGGCACCAGTAATTGCATTTTGCAGACAAAGAAACATTCAAATTTATCCTTACCTGGACGATTGTCTAATTCAGGCAGAAAACAAGGACATTCTTCTAAAACATCTAGAGTTTGTAAAAAGGCTTCTAACTTGTCTAGGGTACACCATAAATGAAAAGAAATCACAATTAGTATTCTCTCAAATAAATACATTCCTGGGTGCAAGCTTGAATACAACTGCCCAGATGACTTACCTTACACCAGAAAAACAAATTCACTTGATGACTTACTTCAAACAAGTGGCCACAAAAACCCAGCTATCTGCAAGACAAATTCTGCAGGCCTTGGGGTTCATGGCTTCCTGCATTCTAATAATTCCATATGTAAGACTGCATATGAGGAAACTTCAATGGTACCTAAAAAGCTTATGGAGTCAACATTGTCACAGCCTGGAAACAATGATTCCTGTCATTCCTTGCCTGCAGCAAGAGTTCCTATGGTGGACAGAGACCTGTCACCAAAACAAGGGACTGTCTTTAATTCCACCCCCTGCCACCCAAACCCTGACTACAGACACATCAGACTATGCTTGGGGGGGCACATATGGCAGGGAGATGCATTCAGGGCCAATGGAGCCCAAATCAAATGCACCTACATATCAACCAGAAAAAGATGCTAGCTGTACAGAATGCTCTGACAGCCTTCAAGGACAACCTTCATCCAGGACAACTGCTGATAAAGACAGACAAAACCACAGTCATGTGGTACATAAACAAGCAGGGGGTACCCGTTCCTACCCCCTTTGCAGACTAGCCATGGCTTTGTGGAACACGGCCTTGACTTATCAAATACATCTACAAGCTCATTTCCTGCCAGGAAAGCAAAACACTCTGGCAGACGAACTAAGCAGAAATCTTATGGACCCACACAAATGGAAACTGGATCCACAAATCTTCAGCATGTTGACACACAAACGGGGGAGCCCAGACATAGATCTCTTTGCCTCACCCCAGAACTATCAGTTGGACAAATTCTGCACAAGAATTCATCACAAAAACGTTTGGAAAGTGGACGCTCTATCCTTCAGCTGGAAAAACCTATCAGTCTATGCCTTTCCCCCTCTGCCTCTGCTCTCCAAGGTCTTACTAAAATGATTCTGATTGCTTCAGACTGGTCTCGCCAACACTGGTACCTGCTCCTACGCAATATGTCACACCTTCCTCCGTGGTACCTGCCTCAGGCACCTTATCTACTGTCTCAGCAGAACTATCAAATTCTGCACACTCAGCTCCAAACTCTGAATCTTGCAGCATGGCTAATCAACTAATTTCATCGGTTACATTTCTCAGCAAACTTGTGATGGATGTCATTTTGGAGGCTAGAAGTCCTAGTACTAGAAAATCTTATGCTGATAAATGGAAAAGATTCTGTGCCTGGAACCAAGCACAAGGAATAAGCACAGCAATGCCTAATATTCCTCAGATTCTACAATATTTAACTGAGATGCTTCACAAGGGCTTATCTTTCTCTTCCATAAAAATACATGACTCTGCCATTTCAGCTCATTACAACACAGAGCCTCCCCTCTTTTCTCATCCCTTGCTAAAGCAGTACCTCAGAGGGGCCAAAAATGTAAGACCTCCCAGGAGAGCACCAACTCCTGCATGGGACCTCAATTTTGTGTTGGAAAAGCTCACACTGCCTCCCTTTGAGCCAGCTGCTACTGCAGACATAACATTTCTCTCTTGGAAGACAGCTTTTCTTTTAGCAGTCACTTCAGCTAGAAGGATTTCAGAACTACAGGCTCTCATGGCAGTGGAGCCTTTTATTATCTTTTACCCAGACAGGGTGGCGCTCAGGACCAATCCATCCTTTATGCTTAAAGTGGTATCTAGTGTGGCTCTTAGTCCATTCATCAGCCGACTTTTTTCCCAAATCCACAGAACAAGGGTGAGTGGATTCTGCATTCATTGGATGTACACAAGACAACTAAGATTCTACAACCGCTACCCCAAAACAAAACACGTGCAACACATAGCTCACAAAGCCAGTGTGCCGAGCAGTCACAGCCCTTAAGGCTAAACACACCTGATACACTTGTAATAGGTGACTCTATCGTCAGGCACACTGACGTCCCGCTCACCAGGCTGAACAAGGAGAAGGTCACGGTGAGCTGCCTGTCGGGCGCTAGGATCCGCCACATAACACAAGCACTCAGGTCACTCCAAGGCAAGTACAAATATGACTCAGTCATTGTCCATGCTGGTGTGAATGACCTGAGACGTACCTCCCTGGACTACATGAAAAGAGACATAGAGGAGCTCTCTGAGCATGTAGCCCAGGCCGGTATGACCCTGACCTTGAGTAGCATCTTACCCTCACCAAGAATGATGCCACAATATGAAGACAAGATGATCAATTTCAACAATTGGCTTAAGTGTTGGTGTCATTCAAAGGGGATCCAATGTCTGTCAGCCTGGGATGACATGCTCGACAAGCCACGATGCTTCGCTAGGGACGGCTTGCACCTGTCACCCCTGGGCTTTCGGATATTGGCAAAGGCTCTTGCTATCCCCATAGTGCCTTTTTTAGGCAAGGCTCAAAAGACAAACCCACCTCCATAGGTATCACAAGGGATAAGAAACTAAGAGTAATGCTACTCAACGCCAGAAGTCTAAACCTCAAGATGCACGCAATCAAAACTCTCCTTAGCATGGAGAACATCGATATCTGTGCAGTAACAGAAACCTGGTTCAAGGCTCCCGAGAGCACCCCAGCACTACCAGGTTATACCTCATACCATGCTTTTCGGCCCCAAAACTTGGACCGAACCACAAAAGGAGGTGGAGTATCAATATTCGTCAAAGATACCCACACCTCCAGGTTGGTGGCACAGTACGAAGCATCAGAGACTATCCATGTGCAACTAACTGTGGGTAAAACTGCCTTCCAGTTTATAGCCTGCTACAGACCACCCTCCCAAACACAGGAACCCCACTTGGCCTTCCTGAGAATACTGGAAAATATGAAGGTCTCTCCAAACACCATTATATTGGGCGACTTCAACTACCCAAACATAGACTGGGAGCATTACTCTAGCTCCAACACCCTAGCCCAAAGGTTCCTAGAATTTATAAACTCAAATGCTATGGAACAACTTGTTACCACTCCCACAAGAGGGGAAAACATACTGGACCTGATCATCACCAACATGGGGACACTATGCTCCAGACCAGAAGTGTATCCCTCACTGGTAAGATCAGACCATAAACTAATCTCACTGGATATTCACATCCCGACCCCACCCCTGCCCAGAAAACCACAGTGAAAACTTCTCTAAAGCAAATTTCACATGCCTCAAAACCGAGGCGAAATCCTTCAAAGCCCCGGCCTGTGGAAAATCTGCCCAGACCGCAGAATCCTTTATGAACGCATTCTATGAACACCTTCAGGAATGCATGGATCATGCAATCCCAAATAAAACCAAGACCCAATCCTCCAAAGGCAGACGTCCTGTCTGGTGGACCCCAGCCATAAACAAACTATACAATAGAAGGAGGAAGCTACTACATGATTGAGCAAAATCCCAAAAAGGGAAGGCATCTCTGATCAGTATTAGCAAAAACTACGGGCACTCATAAAATCGTCTAAGGCCAGCTTCAGAGAAAAATTGCACAGGACACTAAGGATAATCACAAGGCTTTCTTTAGTTATGTTAGGAACCTGGGTGGGAATTCCCAGATATGCTCAGAATTAGTCCAAAATGACAAAAATACACTGAGCCCACAGACATTGCCAACATCCTAGCTGACAGGTTCAGTGCAAACTTCTCCCTCTCCCCACCAAAAGGGCAAATATCTATCCCAACAGAGTGCTGCCCCTGACATCTCAGATGCTTAGGTAAGAGCCGCCTCTCCAAAGCAAAAACACAGCATCAATGGGACCAGATGGTGTCCCGGCTGCGTCCTACATGAACTCCAAGAAGAGCTAAACCCAAACATAAAACTACTGTTCAATCTTAGCCTTACTACAGGATATGTACCCAAAGAGTGGCGTACAGCAACAGTGGTCCCTCTCCACAAAGGTGGTGCCTCAACAGATCCTGGAAACTATCGCCCATAAGCCTGACTAGCTTGGTCTGCAAAGCTATGGAAAGGATCATCATGGACCTCATAAATAAAGATATTGGGGACCTACAGACACTGGATCCTACCCAGTTTGGCTTTGTTAAGGGCAGATCCTGCCTCTTAAACCTGGTCGATTTCTTTGAAACAGTCACCAAGGCCATTGACGAGGGAACAGTGGTACACACAGCCTACCTGGACCTCGCAAAGCCTTCGATACAATACCCCACTGGCATTATAGATAAGCTCACCAGCTTAAATATAAACCCCTATGTCACTAGATGGGTTGCAAACTGGCTCAAGGACAGAACCCACATGGTTAGAATTGCTGGAGCCATGTCAGACTCCAAACCAGTTACAAGTGGCGTCCCACAAGGCTCAGTCCTGGGACCTCTCTTGTTCGGTATATATTTCTCGGCGGTACAGGCCAACGCGGAAGGACTGTGGCTGACCAAGTTCGCAGATGACTGCAAACTGGGCGCCATAATCAACTCTCCAGCCGACACAAGCATCCTCCAAAAGGGCCTCATAGAAACAGACAACTGGTGCCAGAGCCATGGCCTCAAGCTAAACGCCAAAAAGTGTATAGTCATCCCCTTTGGCAAAAACAAAGTGCCTAGAAATTACCACATAGGTGGTAATCCATTAAGTACAGAAGAAGTCATTAGGGACCTGGGGACCCAAGTTGATAGCAATCTCTCATTTGACAACCACGTGGCCAAAGTGGTTAGAAAAACATTTTATATAGCCCACCTAATCATGAAGGGATTCACATCTAGATCAGGGGAGGTCATCGTACCTCTTTACTCATCCCTCATCTGGCCCATAATTGAGTACAATGCCCCTTTTGGGATGTACCTTACCTGACACCTGCAGCAACTGGAAAGACCCCAAAAGTACCTCACCAAGAGGATCAAAGGGCTCAAACAGATGCCATATGCTGCCCGGTTAAAGAAACTCCAGCTCTACTCAGTGGCATACCGCCTGCTCAGAGGCGATCTGTGCCTGACGTATAAAGCCATGTCCAACCCGGAATTAATGGACATGCTGCACCTCAGAAAATCCAAATCCCATCGAGCTACGCTCGAGAGACTTGAACCTCAGCACTGAAATAAATAGGACATGCTGGAGGGACAGATTCATAACCCAGAGGCTCCCTTCACTCTGGAATAAAATCCCAGTCCAGGTTAGGCAGAGTCCCACACTGACTATCTTCAAGAGGAATCTTGATGAGTGGATGGGAGATCGTAGGTTTACCCCGGCTATCACTTCTGTGTCACTGTTAGACAGAGGCACAGTATACTAACCTCAAAAAAGGCATAGCAAAATTAATTTAAAATGGGTGGCGAAAGCCAAACACACTCTGGCTAGGCTTATAAATGCCCTAGGGCAGATAGCCTAGTATGAACCTATGAACCTATGAACTTAAGCAGAACAAAATCTCTAAGAAAATCTGAACAATTACTGGTGGCATTTGTTGCAGGGGCAGAGGGAAAGGTTATTTCAAAGCAGACTATTTCAAAATGGATAAGCCAATGTATTCATTTCTGCTACATGCACTATGGTAAACCTGTTGCCAAGGGGATCAGATCCCATTCCACCAGGGCTTCATCTACGTCTGCAGCCTTTCTCAGAGGGGTTCCTACCAGATATATTCTAGAAGCTGCTACCTGGAGTTCAGTTCATACATTCGCCAAACATTACCATTTACCACTCTTCTCTAAATCCAGAGCAGGCTTTGCCACTGCTGTCCTGCAGGGCCTTATAGCTGCTCCTAATGCTGTATAATTCCATCCTCCCAACCATAGCTTTGGGATTCTACCCAAATGTAATGACTGCAACAGTGAAACACGAAGAACATAGTACAGTTGTGTACACTTACCATAAATGTAGATGTTCGAGTTTATTGACTGTTGCAGTCCTGGTTACCCACCCGCTAGCCCCCTGTTTTTTCTTTTACTATGCTTAAAAGCCTTTTTGGCATATTTGCTTTTATTTGGAGGTATATTTGTTGTGTTCTAAATTACATGCATATATATTTATATATTTTGTACCCCATTTCAGGGGCACCTGACATCTGGGGCAAGAAAAACTGATGAAAATGACGTCGGCTGCATGTTTTATACCCCTGACGACCTGACGTCATGGAAGAAGGGACAGCAACCGATGCAGGACCCAAGACTTTGTTAATCAGGCCGACTGAGGGCAACCTGTCAGCAGATTACCCCAAATGTAATGACTGCAACAGTAAGTACACTCAAACATCTACATTTATGGTAAGTGTACACAACTGTACTTTGTCTGGACTGTGACTCCAAGAGTCAAGCCAACTTTGGCACCTCAGTACATCAGGATTCACTTATTTTGAGTCTTATGCCTTTTAGCTGCCTTCTGTCCCCTTCTACCAGGTGAAGTTACAGATAGGATTTAGACCAGTCATTGCTTCATCAGTAAGTATCTTAACTGTTAGCTGTAACAAGTATGTCCATGTATCAGGTAATCTAGAAGGGGACCCTCCTTGCTGGAGCTCAGGCAACCTTCTGCCATCTCTGTATGCTTAGATGGCATCCATATCCAGTCATCATTGTTGGAATCCCCTTTAACCAGAATATATATATATATATAATTGTATAGTATTTGTTAACAATGTAGGTATTAAATCCTGAATTTTTTTTCTTGATTCGTGGGAACTGTTGTAGCTCGGAGGTTAGGAGCTCCGGATCTAGCCATGCTTTTCTGCTGTGGTGTATGGTGTCACTGTACATGCTAGCATAAGGCACACAAACCTCTGAACAAGAGAGCTTTTGAAAAGAATTCTGAATTGGAATGGAAATGAGTTGCAGATTCAGCAAGGGAAGCCCCATTGCAGATTAACAGTTACAGTAAAACTGAAACTGACACTAAGGACTTTCTTTAATGGATCTTTAGTTGGGCATTTCTTCCCCATCAGACAGAATGTGCTGTCTTCTGCAGAATTCCTCCTACCTGTAACAATACACAAAGTAATGTAGCTCACTAGCATTATAATCACCTGCATCATCAGATTTCTGCCATATTTTTCATACCAACACAGTTTGGATCTTGATCCTTGTAGTTGTTGAGTTGTGTTTGCGTACCTAGACATTACAGTAAGTGTCCATTCAACTACCAAATTACTGCTCAAAACTCTCACTGACATTACTTGTAGTGTTTCAGAGAAAAGTCAGGATATACAAAGCTGCTATAAGTGGAAGAACTTCAGACCAGCTGCTCATTTTTAAAGATGGAAAAGTTATTTTCCAACTTTGTGAAAATGGTGACAGTAGAGAGCATTTTGCTTATTGATTGGTGGAAGGGCCCTCTTTTTGCAAGTTAAGGTCAAGACATCCTTGAGATATGTTTATATGGACTTTGTGTGTGTGGCTGTCAGTTTGGAGCTTATATTCCTATTAAGGGGTAAAGCTTCAATTTTTGAAGATGTACATAGATGTTCATCGTGTTTCACTGTTGCATTCATTACACTTGGGTTATCCTGCTGTCAGGCTACCCGCAGTCGGCCTGAATTCCAAAGTCCTGGTCCAGCGTCGGTTGCTGTCGCCTCTTCCCTGACGTCAGTGCGCCAGGGGTATAAAAGATGCAGCCGACGCCATTTTCTTCAGTCCTTCTTGCCGCACTGTGCCCGAAGCAAAAGCAGTTCGCAAGTGCCGGTCGGCCGACTCCTGAGATTTTCGAAATTGAATTTCAGATCCGAAGTCTTCAATAAAGCTAAGTACCCCATTGGGGAAACTTTTTTCTTGCTCCAGACCGATGTCAGAAAAAGTTAACAATTGTATTTCTTGTGGGAAGCAAATATCTCATAAGGATTTTCATTCTTACTGTATTCCTTGCCTAGGCCCTGACCACGACGTTGCTAGTTGTCGGTTTTGTGCTAGATTTAACCAACGCACTATTAAGCATCGGTACGATTTTGCTTTTCATTACTTTGGCCGAAGGTTTCACTATATAATGCCGTTGGAACAGCCGACGACCGGAGTTCATAAAAAGCGCAAGGAAAAAGAAAAGGACAGGCATCCGAGGTCCAAAACCGACGACGAAGCCTCTTCTAGGCTAGTCGCCGGTTCTCAGTGAGGCACTTTCGCAGCCCCTGACACCCGCTACCTCAGAGCCACAGGCCGCCTCTGACTCCCACGTGGAGACAACTAGGCCTCTGGATACTCAAGGTATTGGGCCTTCGGAAATGAATCCCTCAGATGGGTCCGGAGTCGCTGAGCAGGCATCGGCTTCTGAGGGTGTTTTCAGACCGACACAGCTTTATATTAAGCCAACTTCAGCATCCAAGGCAAAGACTAAAACAGTTTTAAAGACAAGGAAACAAGTACAGCATTCTCCAGGACAGACTTCCATGCCTAAGAAACAGATGCTCAAAATGACCGAAGACCTAATTACTTTGATCAGGGGTTCCCATCCCCCTCCTGATAAGAGACCTAGGCAAGACACTGAATATGATTCCTCTGATCAGGTTTCCATTTCCTCTGATTCCTCTTCAGAACAGGGATACTCTATTCCTCCCTATGAGGATTCTGATGCTGAAGAATCTATTCCTTCTGCTTTTCCTCCTGAGGATTACTCCTTTGGGGAAACCCTGCATACCATGAGGAAGCCAAGATTACTCAGAATCTAAGAAAAGGCTCAGAGACTTTCTTTTACTACCTCAGCACAGACCTCTTGCTATTCGACCTGTTGTAGACATTGTAGATGATGTATTTTCAGTGTCCGGCCTGTCTCCCGACTCTTTACCTCCTGCACCTGTTAAGCCAGACAGATACTGCAGGGCTCCAGATTCTCATAAATTTCTGTATAAAAACCCTGCTGCTGACCCAGAAACTATGTCTCAGGGTCCCAAAGGGGTCAAGGCCGCTACTGCAAAAAACCCTGTCCCCTCAGAGATTCAAGGGCACTGGACAGATGGGGAAAAAAGCTTACACTTCTGCTACCTTGGCTGTAAGGGCTTTAAATTGTCAGTTTCATGTGCTTAAATGTCAGCAATACTTAATGTCTCTGCTAAAACAGAAAATGTTGACAAATTCTGAATGTTCTGAGAACAAGGAAATGCAGGATTTATTGCATGCAGCTGAACAAGTGGGAAAGCATACGTTGCATTGTGGTTATGATTCACTGGAGGCCTCTTGCAGGGCCGCTGTAACAGGTTCTGTCATTAGAAGGCATGCTTGATTAAAGGAACAGACTTTGCCTGATCATGTTAAAGCAAAATTATTGGATGCTCCATTACAGCATGATACTTTGTTTGGTGTTAAGGCAGAAGAGGTGTTGAAGAAAATGGAGGATAAAGTCAAATCTATGCAGACAGTAAAGGATTTCTTACAGGTACAGCCACCCAGATTTAGCAGGAACTGGCCTTCTAAGAATTGGTCCTTTCCCGTGTCAGACAGGCCACAAAGAGGCAGATACAGACGCCCTAGAGGCAGACAACAGCCCCAGGGCTCATACAGGCCCAAACAATGGGGTGCTTCTACCTCCAAAAGTGGAGAAGACAAATCACAGCCACTTAGGAAACAGTCCCAATTACTTCCCTCTGCCATTTATCTTTTGGCAGCACCCTTAGGGGAAAGCTAGCACTTTTTTCACAAAATTGGTACATGATCACCCAGGACAAATGGGTCTTAAATATAGTCTCTCAGGGCTACATGTTCCACTTTCACACCCTTCCAAAGGCAAAAGGTATACCAGACCTGCCACACAATCAATGGGCAGAGGCACAAAAACAAGTTTCATCCCTCATGGACATGAGGGCTATTCAGACAGTGCCACAACAAGAGCAGGGACAAGGATTTTACTCAAGACTTTTCTTAGTACCAAGAAAGGACAAAGCATGGAGACCAATTCTGGACCTGTCTATTCTAAATACTTTTCTGGACGTTCCGAAATTCAAAATGTTGACTCTGCAGCAGCTTCTGCCCATGCTGGGCAAGAAGGCTTGGCTTGTAACTTTGGACCTCAAAGAGGCATACCTGCATGTCCCAATCAGACAGTCTTGCAGACGATACCTCAGATTCATAGCTGGCTCAATGCACTACCAATTCTCTGCACTGCCCTTTGGCTTATCTACTGCACCCAGGGTTTTCACAAAATGCCTAGCACCAGTAATTGCATTTTGCAGACAAAGAGGAATTCAAATATATCCCTACTTGGACAACTGCCTTATTCAAGCAGAGGCCAAAGACATTCTACTAAAGCATCTGGCGTTTGTAAAAAGATTACTAATTTGCCTAGGGTACACAGTAAACGAAAAGAAATCAAAACTAGTACCCTCTCGAGATAATATTCTTGGGTGCAAGCTTAAATACATCTGCCCAGATGGCTTGTATCACACCAGACAAACAAAGGCAAATGACTTATTACTTCAAAAGCATGGCAACAAAGACCCAGTTATCTGCAATAAAAATTCTGCAGGCTCTGGACTACATGGCATCCTGCATTCTGCTAATTCCATATGCAAGACTGCATATGAGGAAACTACAGTGGTATCTAAAAAGTGTTTGGACTCAACATTGCCACAGCCTGGAATCATTAATTTCACTCATTCCCTGCCTGCAACAGGAGTTTCGATGGTGGGCACAGGCCTGTCACCACAACAAGTGACAGCCATTCACTTTACCCACAGCCAGGCAAACTCTAACAACAGATGCATCAGATTATGCCTGGGGGGCCCACATGGCAGGAAAATGTATTCAGGGCACATGGCCCGCAAGCCAAAGGCATCTTCACATCAATCAAAAAGAAATGCTAGCTGTACAAAATGCCCTGACAGCCTTCAAGGACCTACTTCATCCAGGACAGCTGCTGATAAAGACGGCCAACACCACAGTCATGTGGTACATAAACAAGCAGGGGGGCACACATTCCTACCCCCTCTGCAGACGAGCCATGATTTTGTGGAACACAGCATTGACTTACCAAGTACACCTGCAAGCACAATTCCTGCCAGGAAAAACAAATGCTCTGGCAGACGAACTAAGCAGAAACCTCATGGATCCTCACGAGTGGCAACTAGATCCACAAGTCTTCAATATGATAACAAGGAAATGGGGCTGCCCAGACATAGGTCTTTTTGCCTCCCCTCACAACTGCCAACTTCAGAGATACTGCACAAGGACTTATCACAAACAAGCATGGAAAGTGGATGCTTTGTCATTCAGCTGGAACAACCTTACAGTATATGACTTTCCTCCACTGCCTCTCCTCCCCAAGGTACTCCTAAAGGTCAGACAAGAGAAGCCACAAATGATACTGATTGCCCAAGCCAACACTGGTACCCAATCCTAAGGAGCTTGTCTCAAGGCCCAGCCTGGACATTGCCTCAAATTCCTCATTTACTGACCCAACAAAACAATCAGATCCTGCACAGCCAACTCAGAACCCTAAATCTAGCTGCATGGCGGTTAGTGTAACCATTCAGAATACACCTCTCTCTCTAAAGCGGTTATGGATGTTATTTTGGAGGCCAGGAGGCCCAGCACCAGAAAATCTTATGCAGAAAAATGGAAGAGATTCTGTGCTTGGAACCAGGCACAAGGAATTGACACACTTGTTCCAAATATTCCTCAGATTTTACAATATCTAACTGAGATGCTGGACAAAGGCCTATCCTTCTCATCAATTAAGATCCATGCCTCTGCCATTTCAGCTCATTACAATATGGACCCACCTATTTTTTCACATCCATTGCTTAGGCAGTACCTCAGGGGGGCCAAAAACATAAGACCTCCAAGGAGAGCACCAATACCTGTATGGGACCTCAATTTTGTCTTGGAAAAACTCACACTGCCTCCTTTTGAGCCAGCCAATACAGCTGAGATAAAATTCTTATTATGGAAAACAGCTCTGCTTCTAGCAATAACTTCAGCAAGAAGAGTCTCAGAGTTACAGGCATTAATGGCTGTGGAACCTTTTATTATCTTCCATCCGGACAGGGTTTCTCTAAGGACAAACCCAACATTTATGCCTAAGGTAGTGTCCAGTGTGGCTGTTAACCAAACCATTCATTTGCCTACTTTTTACCCAAACCCACAGAATAAAGTGGAGAGACTTCTGCATTCTTTGGACATACACACACAGCTACTCTTCTACTTGGACAAAATTAAAGCTTTCAGAAAGACTGAGCAACTTTTAGTGGCATATGCTGCAGGATCACAAGGATAGGCTATCTCAAAGCAGACTATTTCAAAATGGATAGGACACTGCATTCATTTCTGCTATTCACAACATGGCAAATCAGTGCCTAAGGGCATTAGACCACATTCTACCAAGGCAGCAGCCACCTCAGCAGCCTTCCTCAGAGGAGTACCAACCAAGGATATTTTGGAGGCTGCAACTTGGACTTCAGTGCACACTTTTACTAAGCACTACCACTTACCTCTTTACTCTAAATCCAGAGCAGGCTTTGCCACTGCAGTTCTGCAGGGCCTTATAGCCACTCCTAATTCTATTTAGACCCAGCCACCCAACCTCAGCTTTGGGATTCAACCCAAGTATAATGACTGCAACAGTGAAACACGATGAACATAATACAGTTGTGTACCTACCATAAATGTAGATGTTCGAGTGTATTCACTGTTGCAGTCCAGGTTACCCACCCACCATCCCCCTTTCTTTGCTGGGACTTTTCTGTACATCTCTGTTCTATACAACCTATGTGGTGTATTTGCCTGTAGATGAAGGTATTGTTTATTTTAGTGCATGTTTTTATAAGCAATGTTTTTTAGCCTACCCTTTTGGGGGCAGCTGACATCTGGGGCAAGAAAAACTGAAGAAAATGGCGTCGGCTGCATCTTTTATACCCCTGGCGCACTGACGTCAGGGAAGAGGTGACAGCAACCGACGCCGGACCAGGACTTTGGAATTCAGACCGACTGCCAGCAGGATAACCCAAGTGTAATGACTACAACAGTGAATACACTCGAACATCTACATTTATGGTAGGTACACAACTGTACTTTTTGTGTGCTATTACTAAGTTAGTAGGTTTTAGGGGTTATTATGTATGTGTATTTTTATTTGAGGGTTTTCAGTAAAATAAAAGAGTTCTGCAAGATGTAACATAGGCTAAAATGGAGATGACAAAAACAGTTGTATAAAAGGTTAACCTGTCAAATAGTGCATAAATGTAACACAAATGCTGGAGCTAGACACTTAATAAAAAAGATGTCATATATAAAAGGTGGGAATAATAATCCCTCAAGAATATGATTCTTTCTTTAATGTCTTTAAACGTTAATAGTCTCACAGATAAATCCAAAAAAAAAGAAAGAGCAATGAACTATATTAAAAAAATGTAAAGTGCAAATAGCTATACTACAGGAGACACACTTGGAAATAACTGAACATATGAATTTGATAAAGAAAGATTTTCTGGATGGTTATTCAGAGGAATACCTGGGGCAGAGGAAGACAGGAGTACTCATATTAATTTCAAGAGGAGCTCCAATAGTAATAGAAGAGGAAAAAGGGCAATAATGGTAGATTTGTAGTACTAAGGGGCTATGGGCAAGGGAGGGAGGATTCCACTGGCATGTATGTATATCCAATTGAAAACTGCTATAATAGAGCTAAAGAAAACTCTGGGAGAAATAATCAGCTTTCAGCAAGAAATATTAATTATAACTGGGGACTGGAATTTGATTTCCAACAGTGAAGATGTGTCTGAGGGGGACCAGAAAGGGAAATATAACAAAGGATGGTAGATTTTTAAAGAAATGTATGAAAATATTTGGCATGGAAGATGTGAATTCAGTATTAGGAATTCGGAGTGAATTTGCATATTATTCTTCAAGATACAAAAACTAGGCTAGGCTAGACAGAATTTACATTTCACAGGAACATGTGCTTTTAATTGAAGGTCTTGATATGTACCCAAAAACTGTTTCAGATCATGGGCCAATAATAACTAAAATAAAAACACAGGGTAATTAAATAAAAGTGAGACACACTGGCACTTTCCCACCTATCTGTTGAAAGTAGAGGAATTTAAGGAATGGGTAGTGGAAATTATTCAGAAGCTATTAGAAGCTTCTGAAAATATAGCTAGGGAGTGGGATAAAATTAAAATGGAATTTAAAAGTAGGGTGGAAATAAAAGAAAGGGAGATATTGTTAAGAAATAACAATAATTATTTAGAGGGATTGACAAATGTTAACGTATTACAAAATAGAGGGAATCTAACAGAACAAGAAGAGGAGCAACTACAGAATGCTAAACCAAAAATAAACTACCTTGATAATATGCATGAGTTTAGAAAGATTGCTGTTAAGCAACTGTTTTTGACAATAACTCTAGAGCACAAAATCTTTTTACACAACTCAGACAACAAATTAGAAAGAGCTGTCACCAAGCTTAGGGAGCCTATTACTAGGAAGATAACTAGGGATCCTGTAAAAGTATTAGAAATATTTTGGAAATTCTATGAAAGTCTTTATAAAGCAGAGAAATGTGGAAATCAAGCAAAGGTACAAATGGAAATATTTATGGAAGAATTAAATATTCCAAGCCTAGAGGAGATGAAGGTCGGTTACTAGCAGTTAGGATAAGAGGAGATGAGATAGAAATGGTGATGTATAACCAATCTACAGGAAAGTCCCCAGGAATAGATGGTATAAGTTTGGAAGCTAGGAGGGGAAAAAACTGATGAAGGTCTGGAAGGTTTTGTTTAACAATACTTTAAATAGGGGGAGAAGTACCAACATCCTGGAAAAAAGCAGTGGTGAATGTAATACTTAAAGAGGGTAAAGATCCATCAGATCCAACTTTATACAGGCCCATTTCAATACTAAATCATGATTATAGTTTTTGTCTATAATGGCTAAAAGAATGGCAAAAGTGATGCCAAAATGGATAGATGGATCAGTGTGTTTTTGTGGATGGGAGGCAAACATTTGACAACATAAACAGAACAGTGATGATCAAAGGGAAGCAGAATGTAAGAAAATACCACTGTTGCTGGTGGGTTTTGATGCAGAGAAAGCATTTGACAGAGTAAGCTGGGATCTTATGAGAAGAGCAATGGAAGCATTTATATTCCTTGATAAAATTATAAGGTTGATTAGGAGGATATATGAAGGATCGGAGGCAAAAATTAGTTTGTGTGGGGTCCTCTGTGATCATCTCTGCTTGAGCAGGGGAACCAGGCAGGGGTGTCCTCCTTCCCCTTTGTTATTGGCATTATATTTAGAACCATTGTCAATGAAAGTAAGAGACTCAGAAATTCAAGGATATAATTGATATGGTAATCAAGAAAAGCTGGCTGTCTTTGCAGATGACTTTTTACCTGTCAAAACCAGAAAAAGGACATTACAGTGCTGTGGAACATACTGAGCCAGTTTCAGACCTTTTCTGGATACAAAATTAACGAAGCAAAAACAAAAGCAATGGCAGTAAATTATGTACTCACATATGAATTGATTCAGCAATATTCATATTTATAGGGACATGATAAAATGAAGTATTTTGGAGTATGATAAAATGATACTGGTGTGGCAGCTCAGGATATATGGTAAGAGACTAAACAAAAGAAAAGCTGAATAAATTGAAGCTCTGTTATATGGATATTGATAGTAAAATGCAAGCAGTTAAAATGTGTTTAGTCCCTTTAGTCTAATACACTGGTCAAGCATATTTTTATCAACCAGAGTAGAAGTTGTGGATAGCAATTAATAAAGAGCTGAAGGATTTTATCTCTGAGGGGAAGATTGCAAGAGTCAAGTGGGATACGTTTATTCTTGCAATAGAATGGGGTGGATTGGGATTACCCAGGTTGAAGGGGTATTTCAGAGCAGCACAGTTAAGGTTCCTATACATAGCACAAGCAGAAAACTATAATTCAAAGTAGAAAACGCTGATGACGTCAGTCGCCCTGATAGACAGGGGTCCAGGGAAGTAAATATTGTGGGAAGAAATATCCAGGGAATTGTTATGGTTAGGCTTGTATAGGCCCTAGGGCCAATAGCCTAGCACCAACCTATGATGAAACAAGGGGGAATCTCAAGTAACAGGGAGAGACTGAGATTTTGGATTCAGACCTTTAAGGAGAACAACAGTAATCATACAGAATATTATATTCATAAAGTAGCAGAAGGTCTTCTAAGAACTAAGCCAACATGGGAATGGAGAAAGGAGATTCTGTCAATAGGGATGACTGCAATTAGGGATACAGACAATAGGCAAGAGGGGGCAGGAATATATTGGAGAAAACTGGCATAGGAACCAAGGTACTGGGAGCAAGTAAGCAGAGAAGGAAAGGTAATAAAATGGGAAGATGCCAAGAACTTGTCTGGACTGCAGGCTAAAGATTGCCTTCCATATCAAGGATTGATATTAGAGTATAGTCAAAGAGAAAGAAGTAGGAGGGTCCTAAACGAAAGACCAGCAGAGGTAGTGTTTTTAGTAGAATCCAAAACAGAAATTGCCATTAAGAAAGGAATAATTAGTAGAGCATATCAAATATTGCATGGCAACTGTAAGAATCAATCAGAGGAGGTTAGGAAGGATTGGAAGACATATTAGATAAGCAATTCACAAAGAAATAATGGGGATATATGTATGTCTTCCAAACATGCAACAAAGTATAGAAGATTTCTGATCTTTGCCTGAAGTGCTTACACAGGTATTTTTATATCCCAAGCAGACTTCAAAGAATTTTTCCTGAGGTAGACAGCAAATGTTGGAGGTTTGATAAGGCAAAAAGAGGTACTGGGAACGTATTTTCTGGGAGGCTAGTGAGTTTAGACTTTAAAGATTCCCTGCAGACTGCTTTGTCGGGGATGCTGAGTGAGCAGGTTGGCGTGACTAGGGAAGTGTTTATTTGAGCTATGATACAAACTCGGAATTGTCTAGACATAGTAAGTCCTTGCGGAGTCTAATTATGATGGCTGTTAAAAAAGCAGTTACTAGAAAATGGAAATCAAAGTCTAAACCAACTTTACTAGAAGTAGTGAAGATAGTAACAGAGGTAAAACAGCTGGAACTGGGATCTTTAGAAAAGGGTGGGAGCAAATTACATAGGATAAAATGGGAACTGTGGGATTAATACATGCAGAAGAGGAACAAGGTTTAAAAGAAGGCAGGATTTCAGTGAAGTATGTAATGGTTGACTAACAATGACTAGCTATGTTAAAGTAGTGTATAATGTTTGCAAGGACAGTAGTGTCGGCACAGTTTGGAATGTATAATGTTTGCAACTCAGATTGTGTTGCTATGGTTTATTGTCATTTATATAAATGTAACATGGCCTATGTCATACATGATAATTTTGTAAAGATGTTTCTTGTTTTAAAAGATAAAAAACATTGTTGAGGTAAATCTCATGTCCTGTCATCCCCAAGCTGTGCAGATTGTGAACCCTCCCTTCTCAAGTCCTTGGTCGAAGATGTTGGGATAAGAGGAGGTACATCTATTCCCATCCTCCAAGGATGATTTTCAAGGTTCTTGTGCCATTATGTGTTTAGATGATTTTCTGCAGCCCATGAGTAACTGGTATGATCCTGGAGAGTTTCTCTAGAGTTATCTGGTTATGGTTTGGAAGAACCTTCACCAGTAATTGGTCAGCAGGCCCTGGTTGGTGATGCTCTATCTGCTCATCCTGCTGCAGGGCTTTTTCAGCAGAGCGTTGAATGAAGTTTAAATGTATTGTGTTACTTTAAATCTATAGTTTTTTAAGTTTTAATTGTTTAATTGTTTGTAGAATTGATTGTAGCTGGTGCTATAAATACTGATTTTTTTCAGTAGTAAGTTACTCCTTGAAGGCTTACTGTGGCCGAGGCGCTAGAGAAATAAACCTTTTTTACTGTTTTTTCTGTGGTTTCGTTTTTGTGAAGAAGCAGCTGATTCTTTGTCATTTTGTGCTAGTTGCTCATATTCATGACCAGTGATCCAGCTACAAATATACCTCAAATTTTTAGAGAGGACAATGGGGGTACTTCTCAATGTACTATGGATGGTTTCCTTAACATCAATTCGGAAAGAGAACGAGACCGGTATGATAGAAATACAGCTAATGACAATAATTCAGGTTTACCTATATGGGAACGTTTTTTGACAGAGACACGGAATAAACGAACGAATAATCTGTTTTCTAACATTGGTAAACGTTCTTCGGACGATTCAGTAGAGGTAAAAACCCTAATTTCAAAATTGAGTAATTTAATGAATAAGGAAATGGCCACGTTCTATAATTATACCAGTCTACAGAGGTATATTGATCTTGACATTGTTCCACGTGGTCTAAGAGCTTTGAAGTTGCCTTCTGAACCGTTTGATGTTACATGTGCAGATGATAAGAATTTTAAACAGAGATGGGAGAGAGCGGCACATGTGGATTAATATTCTTATTGAAAGAGACATGGTCAAGTTATCTAATATTAAAAAAGACATTAATGTGGTGTGTGCCAGCATTATGTCTTCATTAGACAATGTTCATTTTGAATCCTGTTTGTTGGACATTCAGGATAGACTCAATATACAGGAGAAGAAATTATTAGAGCAGAAAATGCGTAAAATTCAGCGAGACCTTCGAGATTTTGAACATGGAACTGCTTTTTTTAGATCAGCCAATCAGCGCTCACGTTCCAAAGTACGTTTCCAGGATGGGGCGAGTAGAGTAAGGGAGAGAATAGATAGCTCACACAGCATGGATATGCCTACTGTGGATCGTGGTAGGCATTTTGATAATTATGAAGAGAGAGATGAGTTTCCACCTTTGCCATCACCATCAAACGATCGCTATTTACAGGACAATTTTCGTCCTTATGGCGACCACAATAGACAGCGAAAGAGAAGCTTTCCCGAACGTGAACAGCAGAAAGGGGGCCCACAACGTCAATGGAGAGACAATAAAAGGACTAAATGGTATTAATGATAGTTTTGGAACTGTTATTAATTTATCTGGCTGCAATATTAATGAAAATGTTATTTCTGTTTTAAATTACGGTTTGAAGTTTATCCCTACGGTGATACTGCAATTATATAAGTGTAAAATAGAATTATTTAAATTTATTAGAAAGTTGCATTTATGGTATTATTTTTAATATCTTTCTACTGTAAATACTGTTAATCAGGATAATACATCTAGTTTGGATGAAGATGAATTAGAATGTAATTCTGTTGAGTCGAGTGATTCTTTTATATCTTGTGATAGTGAATTAAATGCGTATTGTGTAATAGATACCTCTGTTATACCAAAAAAAAGCACTTTTATGCCTCCGGTGGTACATATAGGAATCAAACGATTCCAAGTTATGTTGAACTTTGTGAAGTTGAGACATTGCTTAAAAATTCTGATTTACAACATTTGAATTATAATTTATCTAAAAATGAGTGGTTAGCTTTAATAGAGTTTTCCAAACAGAAAGAGTTAGTAGTTAAACCTGCTGACAAGGGTAAAAAAGTAATAATTATGCATTACACACAGTATTTAAAAATGTGTTTAGATTTGTTGAATGATGTAAAAGTATATAGAAGAGCAAGTGAAGATGATGTTGAACATTCTAAAAAGAATTATATGTCTTTAATTTTGAAGGGTTTGAGGTTAGGCTATTGGTCTGATACTGATGTTTCTAATAAATTATTAAGTGCAGATACAGGCCCTGCTTATTTCTATTGCCTACCAAAAATCCATAAAGACAGTGCTAAACCCCCGGGTAGACCGATAGTGTCAGCTAATAAATACTTTTTGCATAATTTGGGGGTTATTTTACACACAATATTGGTAAAAGAAGCTAAGAAATTGCCCTCATATATTCAAGATTCATTTGATTTTTTGAATAAAATAAAAAAAAGTTAGATGGGCAGATAAAATGAATTGGTTAACATTAGATGTTAAGAGCCTGTATACCAATATTAAACATGTGTTTGGTTTGGAGGCGCTATTACGTCAGATGGGAGACCATCCTTTTACACATTTACACATTATGTAATGGATTTAGTTAAATTTTGTTTGGAAAACAATTATTTTTATTTTGATAATCAGGTTTTTCAACAAATACAAGGCACTGCTATGGGTGCTGCATTTGCACCCATGTTTGCTAACATCTTTATGGGCCTAGTGGAACAGGATTGTATTTATACTAATGTCTTTTTTAGAAATCATGTCAAATTATACTTCAGATACATAAATGATTTAATTTTTTTGTGTGAAGGAGGCATACAGTCAGTACATGATTTTATACATGATATACAAGTTAATAGATTTGAAATAAGTTTTGATGGATTACAATATGATCAACAAGTGTCTTTTTTGGATGTACACTTATATGGTATTATTGGACAATACGTAAAAACTAGTATTCATAGAAAATTTGAAGTACCTAATGAGTTCCTAATGGGCACTAGTTGTCATCCTAAACATACTATAACATCTCTGCCTTTTGGGGAGTTTTTGAGAATCTCAAGATTATGTAATGACGATGAAGTATTTGGAACAGAAATAATGCGCACAAAAAAGATGTTTGAAAATAGATTATATGATAAAAGTTTAATTGAACAAGATATTGATAGAGTGTGCAATATTAGATATCAAAGAAAAAATTTAGTTCAAAAGAAAAATAATAGAAAGGATGTTACACAAAATAAAAATAAAGACACAAAGTCTTTTTGTAGTCTCTACTTATAATATTTACAGTGAAAAGATTCAAGATTTAATATTACACTTTTGGGACTATCTCAAGAGTTTTGGTGAATTGGAAGGATTAATTAATAAAAAATTGGTATTTTCTTATATAAGGGGTAGGAACATCAAAGATATGATTGTTCATACTAGATTTTTTAGACCTGATTCTAGGTTGTTTCATCAAATTTTGGCTCAAGGAATGTTTGAGTGTGGGAGATGTAGTTATTGCCCCTATATAGTTAATTGTTTTACACACATTAATAATATTTTGTTTAGATCTAATGGGACATATAATTGTAAAACAGAAAAAGTGGTGTATGCTATTAAATGTGGGTGTGAAAAATTTTATATTGGACAGACAAAGAGAATGTTCAAATTGAGACTTCAGGAACACTTAAGAAATATTAGGATAAATAAAAGTGATAGTCCTTTGGCTCAACATTTTCATCAATACCATGGGAGGAATTGTGCTACTTTAAAAGCCATGATTTTAGAACAAGTGCCTTTGGATGATTTAGATGAAAATAGAGTAAAAAAGGTACTTTTAAAGAAAGAAACTATTTTTATTTTAAAATATGGTACCTTAATACCAAAAGGTTTAAATACGGACTGTTGTTGGAAGTATGTAATTTAAATGTATTGTGTTACTTTAAATGTATAGTTTTTTAAGTTTTAATTGTTTGTTTAATTATTTGTAGAATTGATTGTAGCTGGTGCTATAAGTACTGATTTTTTTCAGTAGTAAGTTACTCCTTGAAGGCTTACTGTGGCCGAGGCGCTAGAGAAATAAACCTTTTTTCTGTGGTTTCGTTTTTGTGAAGAAGCAGCTGATTCTTTGTCGTTTTGTGCAAGTTGATGTTTGATGTCTTCTGAGAGCTTGTGGTTTGAGCTTGGATATATATATCATTGGGGAGTTTGGTTTGAAGTTCATTCTTGACAGGTGGATGTCTTTGGCTAGCTTGTAATTGAGGACCATTTCTTAACCATTTGATACTTGGCACCAGTCCTTCGTACTTTCACCTCTGCCCAAATTTACACTTGGGTGTAGCATGGGTGTCTCTGTACCCCCTCTTGCTCTAAATTCTCCTAACAGCCTCTCAGAAAGAATCTACCTACAGAGTTTACAGTGAAAAGTGGAAGTGTTTCTTCATTTGGGCCTCTTCTCAGAACATCGACTGTTTCTCATCCACAGTTCCAGACGTCCTTCAATTTTTGGTATATATATTTGATTCCGGTTCTAATTTTACCACAGTGAAAGTGCACCTTGTGGCTATCTCTTATTTTCATGTGGTTCACCAGGAATGGTCCTTCATTTTGCATAGGCTTTGTAAAGCCTATCTGAAAGGATTCTTCTTACTTAGACCTACAGTCAGAGAACCTGTTCCCCTTGGGAACTAAATTTTGTTTTGGAAGCATTGACAAAGCTACCACTTGAACCAATTTCCTCAACTCCATTAAAGTTCCTTTTTTGGAAAATAATGTTCTTGACAGACGTCTCCTCTGCTAAAAGAGTTTTGAAGCTTCCGGCACTTTCTTCATCAGCCCCCTACTTGTTTTTTTCACAAGGACAAAGTGTCATTCTGTATAACCCCATCCTTTTCTCCTAAATTAAATCTGAAATTACAATGACATAATCCATGCATATACCCACATCTAGATGTGTGTAGACAGTTACAGTTCAGTTTTCACATAACCAGAACTTTTCAAAAGAATTCACTGCTGTTTGTGTCTTTGTAATGAACAAGCTAAGTAATAAAAGTTTTCAGTTACTTTTTTCCAGATGGATTTCAGATTGCATTTTATATGTCCATGCTTTGCACAACCAGCCTGTGCTGGGTAAATCCAAAGCTCATTACACCGGGGCAATGGCAATTTCTATCACCTTTTTCATATGTTCATTGATAGATGAAATCTGCAAAGCTGTCACTTGGTCTGCTTTGGTGCGTCTGTCCTCAAGGGCCTTGTGTCATGAAAGTACCCTGGCAAATGGCTTTGGATTCTGATCCCACAATTCAGATCAGCTGGACTGAATAAATAAGCTACGAAAGTTAATATGATCCTTTCATTCATGTCCATCTGATACAACGACCCACTCCCATCCCCCTTTTCTTGTTTTCCTTGGATTTGTAGGACCTGAATGATCTTGACTTTTTCATTTATGAATACAAAATATATATATATATATATATATATATATATATATATATATATATATATATATATATATATATATATATATGCACACACAGATATATTTGATAGGGGAACAAACTAGTGCATGATGGGAAGTAAAGGGGCTTGAGGGTGGCCTACTAATGCTCTTGAGTTGGATCTGACAAGTGGCTTTTGGACCCACAGGTCGTTTTGAACTGACATGAATGAAAGGATTTAGCATTAAGGTAAGTACATAACTCTCATTTTTACTTCATTTTTAGTCTTAATTATTGTTAACATTTAGTTGGCAGTTATGGAGAGACTGCATCAGATCAGTAAAAATGTTTTGTGTGTTTTTTAAGACAAAGGTATGTAAAGATAGAATATTAAGAAGAGTAGAGTGCATTGATCTGAAAATCAAATAACTACATTTTTTTTCTCCTGCTACAGAAAAGAGCACTGAAGCTACAGCAGCAAAGACATAAAGATGAACTAGAACGAGAACAGCAACGAGAAAAAGAAATGGAAAGAGAAAGGCAGCTGATTGCTAAACCTGCAAAAAAGACATAATGACAGGCTGAGTTAGACTGGCTGTATTATAAGCAGTAAAAATGTTGCTGTTCCTGTTCTCAGCATTGTACAGCCAAATATTTTACAAGCATTGACAGACGATGGAACAGAAACATGCTTCATTAACATTTTTTACCCACATGTTCACCATTCATTTTTGCTTTTGAGTATTAATACTGCAGTAAATGCAGGTATATATTGGCAGTATCTGCACTACCACAGAACCCCATACAGGCAGTGCCACAAGGCTACAACAGTTTAATGCCAAATTTAATTAAAACTTCATGCCACCAGGTAATTAGTACATGTATTTTCATCTGTTTATACAGGAATTGCAAAAGCACATCAGCATTTACAGAACAAGACCTTGCTCGTTTTCCTCTAATAAGTATGCATGTGAGATATAACAAACATGTAGTTACTTTCCAGTCTCTCTGTTTTTCTTCATAATTTTCCATAAACGTTTGCTGATAAATTCTTCAACTTTACTGTCTCCTCAGATTAACATAATTGTATATGTAAGACAGTTTGATGGAAATGTTTGAGAGAAATGTGAGCTATGAGCTGTTTTTGTCTACAGGTTCAATAGGAGTAAACAGTTTGTTGATCCATTTTCATTAAATGGGATTACTGGATTTGTTGGTTTTTGAATTAATTGCTTATTAGTAAATCAGTTTAGATTTGTTGATTTACGACTGGTACATGTGATGTCAAAATCGAGCTACAGGAAACATGTAGGACTGAATTCACAGACAAATGTTATTTCTTCAGTGACCACGGTTGAAGGACACTTCCATTCTAATACAAAATTATCAGCATTACTGCTCTTTCGACCAAAGAATAAGTCTTGCATTTAGTGTTTCACCTGTTCTTGCTTCCTGCTGTAATCATTTGTAAAATTATTTTATGCTGTTAAGTCATTGTAATTGCATTGTGATTATAGTGTAAAATATAACAATTGCTCTGCTTATTTGAGAGCTCTGATTACATGTACAGAATGTAACTGTTTAAATGTTGACTGTAAATGTTCCTGCTTGGGAGGGTTGTGCTTGAAAAAGGTCCACAGATCAGCTCATCCACATGCTTAAGAAATGTAAATAAATAAGTAAATGCTAAACATATAAAACTTTCCAAAGCTGCTAATCTTGCCCCTTAATCATACAGTGTACTGCCTGCTTGGATTAATCCAGATGTTCTTCGTGTTTCACTGTTGCAGTCATCACATTTGGGTTATCTGCTTGCAGGTAGCCCTCAGTCGGCCTGATTATCAAAGTCTTGGGTCCTGTGTCGGTTGCTGTCTCATCTTCCATGACATCAGGTAGTCAGAGGTATAAAGCATGCAGCCAACGCCATTACATCAGTCTTTCTTGCCATGCAGTGCCCGAAGCAGAAGCAGTTCGCAAGTGCCAGTCGGCCAACTCCTGAAATTTTTGTTTTCGAGTTTCAGATCCGAAGTCTTCAACTAAGCTAAGTACCCTGTTGGGGATACTTTTTCTTGCTCTGAACTGATGTCAGTAAAAGTTAACAATTGTATTTCTTGTGGAAAGCAAATACTTCATAAAGATTTTCATTCTTACTGCATTCCTTGCCTAGGCCCAGACGACGACGTACCTTGCTGTCGGTTTTGTGCCTTATTCAAACCTCGTACTATCCGTCGTCGGTTCATTTTTGCATCTAAATACTTTGGTACACAGTTCAATTATCCAGAAATGGCTTCGGTAAGCCACCCGACTACTGACAATCCAAAATAACGCAAAGATAAAGACAGAGACAGACCACATAGGTTCAAAGCTGCAAACGACGCTTCTCCTAAGCTAGTCACTAGTTCGCTGGTACTCAATGAGGTGCTTTCGCAGCCCCTGATACCCGCTACTTCAGATTCGCAGGCCTCTACTAAGACCCATTCAGAGTCCAGTATGCTGTAAGATGCTTTTTCAACTGTGGAACCTGCGGATGTCTCTACCTTGGATGGGTCCAGAGCCGCTGTGCAGGCACCGGCTTCTGAGGGTGTATTCAGGCCTACTGATTTGCATATTAAACCAACGCCATTGTCTTCTTCTAGGCCTAAAACTCGATCCATGCCCAGAAAACCGACGCCCAGACCGCATGGTCAGGCTCCTATGCCTAAAAAACAAATGATAAGAATGGCTTAAGACCTTATTACTGTAATCAGGGGAAGCCACCCTTCTCCCTCTAAGAGACCTAGGACTGATTTTCCTACTGATTCTTCTGATCAGGATTCTGAAATTTCTGTTTTCTCTGATGAACAGGATTTGCCCTTATCTACCTATGAGGATTCTAATGCAGAGGACTCTATTCCCTCTGCTTCCCCTCCAGAGGATTTTTCTTTTGGTGAAACCTTGCATACTCTTAGGGAGCATTTCCGTTGGGAAAGCCAGGATTACTCTGACTCTAAAAAGAGACTTAGGGAATTCTTACTCCTGCCTCAACACATGTCTTTAGCTATCCCTCCTGTACTGGACATAGTGGATGATGCCTTCTCGGAATCTAGTTTGGCCCTTGACACTTTACCTCCTGCTCCCAGAAAACCTGATAGGTATTATAGGGTACCTGATTCTCACAAGTTCCTCTTCAAAAATCCTGCTGCGGATCCTGGGACCATTTCACAGGGACCCAAGGGCATTAAGGCTACTACTGCCAAAAAACCTACTCCCTCTGATAGAGATTCCAGGGTGCTGGATAGATGGGGTAAGAAGGTATACACTTCTGCAACTTTGGCCATTAGGGCCTTAAACTGACAGTTTCATATGTTAAAGCATCAGCAGCATATTATTGGATTGCTTAAACAGAAAATTATGTTGATTCCTGATTGTGCTAAAAATAAAGAATTACAGGATTTAATGCATTCTGCTGAACAGGTTTGAAAACATACTTTGCAGGGTGGTTTTGATTCATTAGAGGCATCTTGCAGGGCTGCTGTCACTGGGTCTGTACTTAGAAGGCATGCTTGGCTTAAGGAGCAATCTTTGCCAGATCATGTTAAAGCTAAATTACTGGATGCTCCCTTAAACCAAGACTGCCTGTTTGGCAACAAAGCAGAAGAAGTACATTAAAAGATGGAGGAAAAAGATAAATCTATGCAAACTGTTAAAGATTTCCTGCAAGTACAGCCTTCCAGATTTAGTAGGCATTGGCCCTCTAAGAATTGGTCCTTTCCTGCCTCTTCCAGGCCTTCTCTGTCCAAACCCAGAACCAGCAGAACACCCAGGCTTCAGTCCCAAGGTACTCAAAGGCCTAAGCAGTGGGGGGGGGGGTGCCAACTTCCAAAGCAGGGAGTAGTAAGACTCCCCCCCTATGGTAAACTGTCCCAATGACTTAACTTTAAACCTTCTAAGCCCTGCTCAACTGACTGTTCCTTTAGGGGGAAAGATCGCCCTACATGCAAAAAATTGGGAACTCATTGCCCAGGACAAATGGGTTTTAAATATAGCATGTTGTGTAGTCCAATCTCACCTTCATTTTTACATATGGGTTCGGAGCCGATCCTCAGCTCCGACTTGGCCGATTTACAAGCTCGAAGACTTCTGGTTGGCTTGTGAATAAGCAGGTATCCCATAGTGCATCAGTACAAACCCCAGATCTCGTTTGCCACGTCGATGAGTTCGGTTGTGCTTCTCTTGGCTCTGCCTGTGTCAAAATTCTTGTATTTAAATTTTGTTTTACAGTTATTACAGTGTTGTAAGGTGCTATTATCCTTTGCAGTAATGTTGTTTGCCCTTTTCGGTGCATTCTTAGCTTAAACTTGTTGTTAGTTTGGTATCCTGTGTGCCAGTTTAGAGTTGTTTGTAGGCACCATTGCGCTTTTTTTTCCTTATCAGGTAGTTTGTTAGTTTGTGGCAGTTTTCTGCTGATAGTTAACAGGAGCTCCTGTTATTCTGTATATTTTTTTTCTAGAGTGTTGTCTGCAGCTTAGTTTCCTTAATCTGAGATTGTATTTTTGGCTGGGATACGCTAGTTATTTGCTAAGGGTTGGAGTTCCTCCCTTAGTACGTTAGTTATTTTCTTCAAATTGTTACCAGTGCATTTTCTGGACTGTTTAAATTAGAAGACCTAGTTTCCCGGGCTAGGCCCGTTTAAATTAGAATACCTAGTCCTTGTGGTACTTCCTTCTGTACGGCTAGGCCTGTTTTAGTCACAGGACCTAAAAATTGTTACCACATAGAGTTATTTACAGTTTTCTGTGTGTGTGTTTTCTGGTCTGTTTAAATTAGAAGACCTAGTTTTCTGTTCCACCAGGCTAGGCCCATTTAAGTTAGAAGACCTAGTCCTCATGGTACTTTCTTCTGTAGGGCTAGGCCCGTTTTAGTTAGAGGACCAAGTCCTCTTCCCTCCTTCTTCTTCCTTTCCTGTGTGTGTGCATGTGTGAAATGCCTAAAGAGAGTAAGGAGCACAAACCTTCGGGTTTTAAGAAGTGCATGAAATGCTCCCAAAAAATGTCTTTAACGGATGGCCACAGTAGCTGTGTCTACTGTTTAGGGGCCATCCACCTGCAGGAATCATGCTTGTTCTGTCATGCTTTCTCTCCTAGGGTGTTACAGGAGAGAAAGAACAAGCTTATACTCAAGGGTCTACTAAAACCATCTTTTGAGGAAGTTCTATCCAGTTCTTCGGCTTAATCCAAGTCTGGCAAATCTAAGTCTTCAAAAAGGCCTTCTCCGGCACCGGCTGGTGTCTTGGAGCTGCCTTCTAAACAGTCAAAATCTGCCTCCTCGACTCCACTGCCTACGGAGCCAAAGGAGAGCACCATTGTGGTGTCAGAGTCGGTTCCAAGTGTTTTGGAGCCGATCTCGGGACCAATTGAATCTGCTACTCGGAGCCAGTCTGTGGATTCCCCACTAGTTTCCGTGTTACTGAAGTCTCCAGTGCCCCTAGATCAAAATCCCCTACTATGTCTTCCAGATCTTCCAGGAGCCTTTCGGAAGAAGATGTAGAGAGGGTAGTGTTGAGACTCTTGAAGTCGTCTGCCTTACCAAAATTATTGTTGGCTCCAACCCAATCGGCTCCGGAGCCACTCGATCCAGCTTTGCTCTTGTCTGCTATTCCTCCTCCGAACCATGTTGGCCCTTCGGAGCCGGAGTGCTTGGTGCCACCAGAGATACTATCAGTTCCAGCTCCCTTTGTCACTGCTTTGGAGCCAGGTTTGGCTCCGACACGCTCGGTGCCATCTGTCGTGTCCAGGGGCCGAAGCTCTCTTGTTGGCACTGACAGGGAGGGTTGGAATCAATCTTCGATTCTGAGCCTTCCTCTCGGTGCGTCGGCCAGGGGGAGCTTGGACCCTGCATCTATCTTGGAGCCGATGGCTCTGGCTCCAATGTCAAGCTTTGCATCTTCGGAGCGGGGGGAGGTCTTCAGAGCCAGAGAGGTCGGCGTTTGAGATGATGAGGAGCATGCTGTCTCATTCTCCAGGCCCTACCAGTGGTACCAGCACTCTTCCCCCGAGAGCACCCACTTCGGTCTCAGCCCCTACTCTCTCCAGAGATAACAGAGACCCTCAGCCTCAAGAGTCATCGGCTGATGGCCCCCACCTATCCGAGGCCTCCCCGGGATGCCCTTTTGAGGAGCCTCCCTGGAAGAGGCTATGTAAGAGGAAGCATGTTGACTCCCAGGATGAGTCCTTGACATCGGACACTGACCTTGAGGAGTCGGAAGGGTCCCCCAAGTCGTCCTCTGATGATGTCTCCTTCATGGACATCTTGGAGATTCTTAAGCAGAGGTGCAATTGGCCCACTGTCAACCTATCTGATGAGGAGTCGGTGTACCTGAAGGCTTTTGGGTCTCAACCTTCTGCCTCTTGGTGTTTCCACCTTTTGACAAACTGATGGATCTAGTTAGTCGAAAGGTGTGGGATACTCCTGATGCCATGGAGCCAGTCCCCAGGAGACCCAATAAGTTTCTCTCTGTCCCTCCTCGTAAAGAGTTTTTGTCTAAGGGCATTCCCGTAGATGCCATGGTGGTGGCGGCAGCCACAAAGAAGGAGCTGGTGGAGAATTCTTCATCTGTTCATCCACCAAATAAGGCTTTGCGACATATAGAAAGATTTGGGAAGCATTCAGCTGTATTTACCCTTCGATCGTTGCACTATCTCACTCACTTCATGAGATTACAGAGGGATCTCCTCAAGGAGTTAGGAGATTCTATACAAGGTGCGTGTACTGAGGGAGTCCCTGACAAGATCTCTGCTCAGTTGTCCACCTTAAATTCTATAGTTAACTCCTCCATGCGGCTTATCTCCTATGCAGCTGATGGAGTGAGTAGAGCAGTGGGTTCAGGAGTTGCCCTGAGGTGTCACTTCTGGATGCGGTTGTGTAATTTTGTGGAACCGTTCAAGTCTACTTTCATCAACGCCCCTCATTGTTTGGTTCCAAGGTGAAGGACACACTTGGTGTGAGCAGCAAGGAAAGATGCTTTCTGCCATAGAAGTACATTTTACTGTTCCCTCTCGACCATAGCCCAAAGGTCAAAGGGGCTGTAAAATGTGGTTCATATAGTCCCAGAGGGTCTTTCCGGACACACAGGGTGAATCTTCCTTCAGAGGTAGAGGAGGAAATGGGAGACGTTGCCCAAGAGGCAGGGGCGGTCCACAGTACCAGCAAGGCTGTGATTCCTTTCGGGGACGGCCTTATCAGCGCTCCTGATGTGAGGCCCGACTGCGTTTCTCTGGGACAGGTCGGGGGTCGCATTTCTTTGTATCCAGAAGCCTGGTTAAATATCACTCAAGACAAGTGGGCACAAAGAGTTGTTACCAGAGGCTATATCATACCCTTTTCCCTTCCACCATTTGTTCCCAAGAAGATCCTAGATGTACAACCCAATTACAGGGCTCAGGCAACTGTGGAGATCAACAAATTGCTTTTAAAAAGAGTCATCCAGTCCGTCCCAGCAGACCAGATAGGATCCGGAACTTACTCCAGGTTCTTTTTAGTACCAAAACGAACCGGAGATTGGAGGCCAATATTGGACCTCAGCAGGTTAAACAAATCCGTGAAGAAGGACAAGTTTCGGATGGTAACTTGGCAGTCGATACTCCCGTTGTTAGGGAAAGATTATTGGATGTGCTCTCTAGATCTCCAAGACGCCTACTACCATGTAAAAATGGACAAGGCATCCAGGAGCCATCTACGCTTCCGTCTGGGAGCCAGTCATTATCAGTTTCGTGCTCTGCCCTTTGTTCTCACCACAGCCCCCAGGGTGTTCACCAAATGCATGGCAGTAGTGACAGCTCACCTGAGTCGTCAAGGATTTCAGGTGTTTCCGTATTTGGACGACTGGCTTCTGACTGCCCCCACCAGGCATCTACTCCTCCAAAACAGAGATGCCACTATTCAACTTTGTGCCCAGTTAGGGATCTCCATAAATTGGTTAAAATTTGCATTATTGCCCTCTCAATCTGTGATTTTTATAGGCGCAGAAGTAGACACAGTGAACATGACAGCAAGTCTCCCCTCTGACAAGGCACAAAACTTAATCTCTCAAATTCAATGTCTTCTCCCTTTGCGGAAGTCAAAGCGAAGTGGGTTCTTCAGCTCCTCGGGACTATGGCTTCCATTAGCCAGGTTGCACATGAGAATCCTACAGTGGCTCCTGTCCTCCCAATGGTCCTTCCAATATTTCCCGCTGAATCATCCTATCCGCTGATGGATTCAGGTGGGTTCTTCAGCTCCTCGGGACTATGGCTTCCATTAGCCAGGTTGCACATGAGAATCCTACAGTGGCTCCTGTCCTCCCAATGGTCCTTCCAATATTTCCAGCTGAGTCATCCTATCCGCTGATGGATTCATGCAAGAAGGACCTTCTTTGGTGGATATCCCCCAACCAGTTGATCATGGGCTGTTCCTGCCCAACCCGTTGCCACTGTGACCACGGATGCCTCCCAGATCGGGTGGGTGGGCATTATCTTGGCAGGACTGTCCAAGGCACATGGCAAGAACACATGGCTTACCTGCATATCAGTGTTCTGGAGATGAGCGCGGTGCTTCTGGCGTTGCAAGCACTTCAAGACCTTCTTCCTCTTGGGACTGTTGCGATACAGTCAGACAGCATGTCGGTAGTTTGGTATATCAACAAACAGGGTGGTACCAGATCTTACCTACTCTGTTGAGAGGCCATGCTAGTTTGGGAATGGGCGATTTCTTCCCAGCGCTTTCTGGTTGCAAAGCACATTCCAGGGGACGACCAGCGTGATAGCCGACAAGCTCAGCCAGGCGATCCTACTGCCTCACGAGTGGTCTCTGAAACAGGAAACAGCGGATCAGATTTTCCGCAAATGGGGACAACCTTGCTGCGACCTCTTTGCCAGCCCAGTCAATACCAAATGCAGCAGCTATTTTTCTTTCATTCCCCCTCGGAGGAGACACCCAGAGACCCTCTGGTTCACGATTGGCCCATGGGACTTCTGTATACTTTTCCTCCATTTCCTCTCATTTCCAAAGTGATTCAGAAAGCCAGTCGGCTGGGATGCAAGTTGATCCTCATTGCTCCTTACTGGCCTCGTCAGGTCTGGTTCCTCTTTCTCGAGCCTCTTCTCCTGGATGATCCTTGGATCCTGGACCCAGCGACAGACCTGTTGACTCACATGTCAGGTTCACTACATCCCTCAATCCACACCCTCAGGTTGACAGCGTGGCTGCTCCAGTTCCATCCTTAGTCAGGCTTCATGATGTATTATGCTCAGTATCACATATTCTTATGTCCTCCCATAAACCTTCAACTATTTATTTATTTATTTATTTATTTATTGCAGTTGGTTTACCAGGATAGTCCATTGGGCCATTGAAGAACCCGTTTTCAATGGAGTCCTGGGGAGAAAAGCTCCAAAAAAGAAAATCAATTTACAATAACATTGACAGTAAATATATAGGTACATACTATAAAAGAACATAAGCAAAATATAAGCAAAACATAAATGTACTTAACATTTGTCAGTGACAATCTTGGTACAGGCTAACGAAGGAATAAAAGCAAAACATAAAAGTATTTTAATGAACGAACATAGTAGATGAATAGAGTAGAATGGTAGTACAGGGAAAGGTAGAGTTGGTTATGTGGGGTGGGTACAAGAGCATTCCCATTGAGATTCTAGGTGTAAGAAAAGTGATTTCTTGAAGGTAGAGTGGTTAGAGGTAGTGCGGATGTTTGGTGGTAGGGAATTCCAGAGGCGAGCAAGGCTGAAGGAAAGGAGGTTTTTGCCTGGGGGATGATTCGGTTTGTGGACCTCTAGAAGATTTTGATTATTAGACCTTAGAACTCTATTTGGATGGTGCATTTTAAAGGCAGAGGAGAGGGAGGGACGGTTGGAGGGGTTTAGAATAAGCTTGTGGGCTAGAGTTAGTTGAGTATAAGCAAGATAGTTGGGAAGTTCTAACCATTTTAGTTTATGGAGGGAGAGACAGTGGTGAGTGGAAGACTTATGGGTGGTAGCGAATCTAGCTATTTTGTTATAGCAAGAGGTGAGCTGTTTTTTTTAAGGAGCACTGAAGATTAGTAAGTAGTGGGGCACCATAGAGGAGGGAGGGAATGAGGAAGGAAGAAGCTAGGGTGATTTTAGTGGTAGGTGTGAGGTAGGCATTTTGTCTATATAGCATGCCAAGTTTTTGATGTGTTTTTTTGATGTTCTTTTGTAGGTGGGAATTAAATTTTAGTTGGTTGTCAATGTGGACCCCAAGAAGTTTGGTCTCTGACACTATTTCAAGAGGAGAGTTATTTTGACTGGTAACTAAGAGTGAGTTTATGTTGGGGGGAGGGAGTTTGGAGGGAGTAAATAACATTAATTTGGTCTTGGTGGCATTGAGAGCTAGATGATTGCAAAGCATCCATTGCTCAGTGGAAGAGAAGGCGTCTTGAGTAAGTTTTTGTAGGGTGGAGATAGAAGAGGCGGAGCAGATGATAGAGTCATCTGCATATTGGATAATGCTAGAGAAAGGGATAGATTTGTGGAAGTCATTAATAAAGATGTTGAATAGAAGAGGGCCCAATATGGAGCCTTGTGGAACTCCGGTAGGGGTGCTTAGGAAGGAGGAAGTTGCTTTTTTCCATTTTACAGCTTGATTTCTGTTGGATAGATAGCTAGAGAACCAGTTCAGAGAGGAGGAGGATAGGTAGAGTTTGGAGAGTTTAGTTAAGAGCAGGCTGTGAGAGATAGTATCGAAGGCTTTGGAAAGATCAAGGAGTAAGGTGGAAACAATTTGTCCAGAGTCTTCGGCTTTATTTACTATTTCAAGGAAAGAGAGAAGGGCAGTCATGGTGCTATGATTAGGTCTGAAGCCATGCTGCGTGGGGGTTATAAGGTTGTTGTCTAGGAGATGAGGAAGGAGTTGGATTTGCACACATTTCTCAAGGATTTTCGAAATGGGGGACAGGATGGCTATGGGTCTAAAACTGGTAGTGTTATTATTGTTACCTCCTTTGTGTAATGGTATAATAAAGGCTTGTTTCCAAATTTGGGGAACTGTGCCTTCTAGTAGGGAGCGGTTAATTAGGATGCTAATAGGGTAGGCCAGACTTTCGGCAGCAATGTTAAGAAAGTAAGAAGAGATATTATCAGGAGCATTGGTACATGGTTTCAATTTCTGGAGGAGTTTCTTAATAGTAGTTGTAGGAATGGGATTTAAAGTGAAGATAGTGCAGTCGGGTGGTGTTGAATTTTGGGGTTGTATGGGTGAGGATAGAATTTGTGTGGAAGAGGAGGTAGAGGAATTAGTGGATTGGGAGGAGGTAGAGAATGAGGAGGTTAGTTTTGAAATAGAGTCAATAAAGAAGGAATTAAATTGGGTGGCTAAATCTAGTTCTGGAGCATTTGGATCTGGGGTAGGAGTATCTGGTTTGCTGGGGTGGAGGAGAGTGGAGATTCCTTTCCAGAATTTTTGAGGGTTGTTTTTGTTTTGGTTTTGAAGTGTGGAGAAATAGTTTTGTCGATCAAAAGAGATAAGTTTTTTAGCTTTATTGCGGAGCAGTTTGTATTCGTTGAGGAGTGGGGTTGTCTTATGTTTTTGGTAGCGTGCCCACACTTTGTCTCTTTGTCTCATGAAAGATAGAGTAGTTTTAGATAGCCAAGGGGCTGATTTAGTTTTTATTCTCTTAGTCTGTAGGGGAGCTTGGGAATCAAGTAATTTTAAGAATGTAGAGTTGAAGTATGAGACTGCGTTGTCTAGATGTAATGTTTTTAGACAAGTCCAGTTTACTGCATTTAGTGAGTTTGAAAAGGTTATAGGGTTGAAGTTTTTTTGGTTGCGGATAGTAATGAAGTTGTGGGTCTGTTGAAGGTTAGTTGGAAGTCGGTGGGTAAAGGTGGGTAAGTGGTCGCCTAGTGGGTCGGGAAGGATGCCACTTTTGGTGAAGTAGTGGGGGTGGGAGACTAGGATCCAGTCCAGTATACTCCCATTAGAGGGGGTTTTGGCTGGGTGAGTAGGCAAGTTGATCAGTTGTGAGAAATGGTAGAGGTTGATATTAGTGTTGTTTGAAGGAGCTTGGATAAGGGCCCAGTTAATGTTTACGTCTCCTAGGATTATGGTTTCATTACTAATGTTACTGGATAGCCAAGAAAGGATAAGTTCAAGTGTAGAAATATTGTCACCTGGAGGGATATAGAGGGAAACTATACATATTTGTTTGTGGTTATTGATTTGAAATATAGTAAGGAGAAGTTCAGCGTTGTTGAAGTGTGGGATAGGTTTGTTGTAGGGGGAAACTACTAGGGAGGAGGAATATATAAGGGCTACTCCTCCGCCTTTTTTGAGAGGTCTGCCTTTTCTTATGATGGAGTAGTTTGGGGGAACTACTTCAGAGTCCTTAATATGTGGTTTCAACCAGGTTTCAGAAATAGTTAAAAAGTCAGGTTTGTTGTGTATAAGCCAAGCATGAAAGTTGGGGACTTTGTTAACGATACTTTGTGAGTTTAAGGAAGTGAATAGTAAGGATTTAGTTGTGGTGGTTGTATTGGCAGGGCCTGGGTTGGGATGGATGTCACCTGATAAGAGAGTACTGATCAGGTGTTGTATGTAATAGTTTAGGTTAATAGACAGCAGGGTTGTTGGATTGGGGTTTATTGTGAAATGTAGGGATTTGCTAGTTCCTATAGGAATTGGGAATGTGTGATGGGGATAAGTTTGAAACGAAAAAGAAGAAGGTTGTCTGAGTGATAAAGATAGGAAGAAATGGGAGAGTAAGATTGTAGTGGAGGTGAATTGTGGTGGTTAGTTATATGAAAGGAATGGGAGTTGAAGCAAATAGTAGGCTGGGAGAGATGGTGTAAGTAAGATAAGGAGATGGGGACAAGGTTTCTACTCAAGATAAACTAGGAGGCTGTATGGCAGTAAATGGAAAATATTTTCTATTTAGGCACAGAAAATGAATGTAGATCCCTACACTGCTTCTATCCCTGTGATTTTGGAAATTCTCTGAGCTTTTTCAACAAGGAGCTGCCACTGCCACTATCAGAGTCCAGTTGGCAATTTCTCATTTTCACTTCGGGTTTCCAGACAGTTTTATGTCTCATAAGCTATGCAAGACCTTTTTGAAAGGAATCACTCTTTTGAAACCACCACTGCAAGAACCTGTGACTTCTTGGGATTTAAATTTTGTGTTGTCCAAACTGACTTCTCCCCCGTTTGAACCTTCCCACTCATCTTCATTGAAATGTTTGTCTTGGAAGACTTTGTTTTTGGTGGCTATTACGTCAGCTAGACAGGTATCGGAGCTACAAGCCTTGTCTGTTAAGCCACCTTATTTGATCTTTCACAAGGACAGGGTGTCACTGCGTACTAATCCCACCTTTGTCCCCAAAGTTTGTTCCCCTGCTACCTTAAATCAATCCATAGAACTCCCTGTTTTCTTCCCTAATCACTGTAATGCAGTTGAATACCGTTTTCATCAGCTGGATGTTCATAGACAACTAGGTTTTTATTTACAGAAGACCAAGGAATTTAGGAAATCGGATCAACTATTCATTTCCTTTTCTGACTCCAGATTGGGCTTACCAGTTTCTAAAGTGACACTATCTCACTGGATTTCCAGTTGCATAGCCTTTATCTACAGTTCGGAGGGCAGAAATTCAACCCTGCAGGATCAAGGCTTATTCTACCAGGTCACTGTCTACCTCTACAGTCTTTCAAGCCAGGGTCCCACTGGATAATATTTGTGCAGCAGCTACATGGGCTACCCCTCACACCTTTATTACACATTACAAATTGGATTTAGCTTCCAGGGGTAGAACATCCTTTGGCTCCACGGTGCTTAGGTGTATTTTCCGGTGAGCCACCCAAGAATAAGGTGCTAGGGACGCTGTCCCATATGTAAAAATGAAGGTGAGATTGGACTACACAACATAAAGAAGTTATGTACTCACCATAACGTTCCATGTTGGTAGTCCATCTCACCCTTCATTTTTACCAACCCGCCCTCCTGCCCCCATTCTGGAAGATCTGGAGATAATAATAATTTGGTTATCTTTGGTTGGAGACCCTTTAGTATTGGTTTGTTTGTTATGGGTTTTTTCTTCTAGTGAGCAGCAAACAAGATCTGGGGTTTGTACTGGTGCACTATGGGATACCTGCTTAGTCACGAGCCAACCAGAAGTCTTCGAGCTTGTAAATCGGCTGAGCCGGAGTCGAACCCATATGTAAAAATGAAGGGTGAGATAGACTACCAACATGGAACGTTATGGTGAGTACATAACTTCTTTTTCCCAGGGATACAGATTATTCCTTACCAACCCCAAATGGTTGGACAGACCTACCCCCAAATCAGTGGACAGAGGCTCAAAAGCAAGTTCTCTCTCTTTTAAGCACCAGGGCTATTCAACCTGTCCCAGAAGAAGAATGGGGACAAGGTTTCTACTCAAGACTTTTTCTGGTACCCAGAGAAGACAATTCCTGGCATCCTATCCTGGACCTGTCTATCCTAAACACATTTTTGGTAATCCCAAAATTCAAGATGCTAACTCTTCATCAGCTGCTTCCCATGCTAGGCAAAAATGCCTAGTTGGCAACACTGCCTACCTGCACATCCCAACAAGGGAATCTTGCAGAAGATACCTATGCTTCAGAGCAGGCTACATGCACTATCAGTTCTCTGCACTGCCCTTTGGCTTTTCTACTGCGCCCAGGGTATTCACAAAGTGCCCAGCTCCAGTCATTGCATTCTGCAGGCAAAGAAATATTCAAATATACCCATACCTGGACGATTGTCTAATTCAGGCAGAAAGCCAGGACATGCTATTAAATCATCTGGCATTTGTAAAGAAATTGCTAACTGCTCTGGGGTACACCATAAACGAAAAGAAATCACATCTTGTACCCTGCCAGCAAATTGTATTCCTGGGAGCAAGCTTGAATACAGCTTCCCATATGGCCTACCTCACGCCAGAGAAACAAGTTCATTTGACAGCCTACTTCAAACTACTGACCCCAAAGACCCAGCTATCTGCAAGGAAAATACTGCAAGCCCTGGGTTCATGGCCTCTTGCATTCTACTAATTCCATATGCAAGACTGCATATGAGGAAACTACAATGGTATCTAAAAAGCCTATGGTGTCAACATTCTCGGGATCCTAGACTCAATGATTCCTATCATACCTTGTCTAAAGATAAGAGTCCCTTTGGTAGGCAGAGGCCAGCCACCAAAACAAAGGTCTACCATTCACTCTACCCCCTGCCACCCAAACCCTAACAACAGATGCATCAGATTATGCATGGGGGGGCTCACTTGACAGGGCAGTGCATTCAGGGCAAATGGAACCCAAGTCAAATGCACCTGCATATCAGTCGAAAAGAAATGTTAGCTGTACACAATGCTCTGACAGCCTTCAAGGACCACATTCTTCCAGGACAATTATTGGTAAAGACGGACAACACCACTGTTATGTGGTACATAAGCAGGGGGGAACCCACTCATACCCTCTCTGCAGACTAGCCATGGCTCTGTTGAACACACCTACAGGCTCAATTCCTGCCAGGAAAGCAAAATACAATGGCAGACGACCTAAGCAGAAATCTCATGGACCCACACGAGTGGAAACTGAAACCAAAGATATTCAACATGTTGAGAAACAAATGGGGGAGGCCAGAGATAGACCTGTTTGCCTCCCCTCAGAACTACCAATTGGACAAATTCTGCACAAAGACTCCCCACAAACAAGCTTGGAAAGTGGATGCCCTGCCCTTCACCTGGAAAAACCTATCAGTTTATGCCTTTCCTCCTCTGCCTCTGATGTCCAAAGTACTACTAAAGATCAAACAAGACAAACCAAGGACAATACTGATTGCACCAGACTGGCCACACCAACACTGGTACTCCCCTCTTGCGCAGTGTGTCACTGCTTTCACCATGGCACCTGCCTCAGACCCCTGCCCTGCTGTACCAGCAGGAGGGACCGATTCTGCACCCACAGCTTCAAACCCTGAACCTCGCAGCCTGGCTAATTACCTGATCTCTCCATTACCATCCCTCAGTAAGCAAGTGATGGATGTCATTCTGGAGGCAAGGAGGCCTAGTCCTAGAAAATCCGATGCTGAAAAATGGAAAATATTCTGTTCCTGGAGCCAAACTCAGGGGATGGGCACAGTAGTGCCCAATTTACCTCATATTCATTAATACTTAACTGAGATGCTTCAAAAGGGCCTTTCCTTTTCTTCCATCAAAATTCATGCCTCAGCCATTTCAGCACATTACAATACAGAGCCACCCCTCTTCTCTCACCCACTGCTGAAGCAATTCCTTAGTGAGGCCAAAAACTTAAGACCACCCAGGAGAGCCCCTACTCTAGCTTGGGGCTGTAACTTTGTATTGGAAAAGCTCACTTTACCCCCCCTTTGAGCCAGCTGCAAATGCAGAGTTGAAATTCCTTTCTTGGAAAACAGCCTTCCTTGTAGCCATCACTTCAGCAAGAAGGGTGTCTGAATTACAGACTCTCATGGCAGTGGAGCCTTTCATCATCTTTCATGCGGACAGTGTGTCCCTCAGGACCAAGCCCTCCTTTATGCCCAAGGTGGTATCCAGTGTGGCCCTTAATCAGCCCATTCATTTGGCAACCTTCTTTTCTAATCCACAGAACAAAGGGGAATGAATACTGCACTCCTTGGACGTGCACAGACAACTTAGATTGTACTTGGACAGGATTAAGCCTCTCAGGAAATCTGAACAGCTGCTGGTCGCATTTGCTGCAGGGGCAGAGGGGAAGGCCGTTTCAAAGCAAACCATTTCTAAGTGGATAGACCATTGCATTCATTTCTGCCTTAAGCACCATGGAAAACCTACGCCACAGGGGATAAAGCCACATTCAACCAGGGCTGCATCAACCTCTACAGCCTTAGGTGTTTCTACCAGGGACATCCCAGAAGCTACTAATTGGAGTTCTGTACGTACTTTCACCAAGCATTACTACTTGCCAATTTTTTTTCTAAGGCCAGAGCTGGCTTTGCCACTGCAATCGTGCAGGGCCCTATAACTGGTCCTACTGCTATCTAATTACCTCCTCCCATCCTTAGCTTTGGGAATCTACCCAAATGTGATGACTGCAACAGTTAAACATGAAGAACATAGTACAGTTGTAGATGTTCGAGTGTATTCACTGTTGCAGTCCGGGTTACCCTCCCTCCAGCCCCCTGACTTCTATTGACTATACCTATTCTTGTTTAACTATGCTTTAAGCTTTTTGGTGTATTTGCTTTTTTGTTGGAGGTGTAACCTTGTATATAATTGCTTCCCATTATGGGGGCATCTGACATCTAGGGCGAGAAAAACTGATGTAATGGCGTCGGCTACATGCTTTATACCCCTGACTACTTAACGTCATGGAAGATGAGACAGCAACCGACGCAGGACCCAAGACTCTGATAATCAGGCCGACTGAGGGCTACCTGCAAGCAGATAACCCAAATGTGATGACTGCAACAGTGAATACACTCGAACATCTACATTTATGGTAAGTGTACACAACTATACTTTCTTTTCTATCACTAAAGATTTCTGGATGCAAATTCAATGACTGCACACTTTTTTAAGGTAAATTTGTGTATGTTTGGCAAGGTTTTCTATTATTTTCATAGCATATTGTATGTCCTTCATTCATTTGCCTTCATTTTTGAATATCTGTTTAATTTTGTATTTTATTTTTTCATGTCACTTACCTTGTGCAGATATTGTGATTTCATTATTGACTTCTGATATTAAAAGGCCTTTAACAAGCAAATCCATACTGTAGACAAGTACTTAAAGTGATTATATGGTTTGCATTCAGCTAATGATTACAAACAAAAATCTGTTTGTAGAGCTTTTATCAGTCCCACTGAAAAGTTCCTTAGAAAGATATTCGAGCATTCTTATATCAGAAAACCTTTTCACCTTAGAACAGAGCTTTCTAATTATAGTTTGGCTTCATTTCCTAAATTAAACTTAACAATGAAAAAGCAAGACAGAGAGAGGATGAACAGGCCATCTTGTTCCTTTTCTGAGAGATTTAATAAACCACAGAAATAAACTGAGAAAAGAGTGAAACTTGATCCTAAGCTTCTAACTTTGATCTTTGTAATACTGCCAGGTCCAGGAGACCCTTTTTTGTATAGAACCAGTATTCTATGTTGGTTCTCTTTTTCCTGGAACACCAGAGTCATCTGTCCTCTTTCTTCATTGGCATTCCTCTATTAGGAGCAATACCATCTGCCAGTGTACAGAGTACAATAAACTGGTGGCTGTTTCTAAAGAATAAGAGTCATAGTACGTCTTTGGTGTCAGATCCTGACCATACTAACATCAGCCTTACAAGTACTCTGACCCTCGAATGCCAGAGATGCTAGTTTGGCTAATGTTGTCTCCATCAGCTCCACACCACTTGTATTGATTTCTTCTTTCCTGGCTTTTCCAAAAAGTCTCTCAAATGTCATGTGGGGTGGCATGACCTTACCAGTGCACTGACCTTACTGCTGTTTATACTTGCTCACCCTCTGTATTAACTGAGGATCAGACCTTATGCATCTGAAGTCCGTTTTTCATTGGCTAGCATTTAACATCTCTGTTGCTGTGTCTTGATAATCCTCCACCCCTTTATCCCAGGCAGTACCTCCCTACACCTCTAGAATGTTCTTCGTGTTTCAGTGTGGCAGTCCTCACATTTGGGTTATCTTGCCAGGGGTCGCCCTCGCTCAGCCCGAATACCAGCGGCTTAATATTTCTGCGTCAGTTGCTGTCGCTCCAGGACTGACGTCAGGTCATCAGTGGTATAAAATCAGATAGCCGACGCCATTACATCATTGCTGAGGAGCCCGAAGCAGAAGCAGTTTGCGCGAGCGCCAGTCGGCTGCTACCTGAGTTTCGTTTCTGAATTGAAGTTGAAGTTTTCTAAAGCTAAGTACCCCATTGGGGATCCTTTTTTCTTGCTCTAATCGATGTCAGAAAAAGTTAACAATTGTCTCGCCTGTGGAAAGCAAATACCACAGCTAAACTTCCATTCTTACTGCATCACCTGTTTAGGCCCAGACCACGATGTCCCCCGCTGTCGCTTTTGTGCTTTGCTCAACACCAGAACTTTATGTCATCGGGACCTTTTTGTAGCTAGATATTTTCGCTCTCAGTCCTCGAATTCTGAAATGGCTTTGGTAAGCCATCCGACTACCGATTTTCCAAAAAAACATAACGATAAAGATAGAGACGCACCGCACAGGTCCAAAACTGCCGATGACGCTTTCGCTAAGCTAGTCGTCAGTTCTCCGGTACTCACTGAGGTGCTTTCGCAGCCCCTGATGCCCGCTTCTGTAGATTTGCAGGCCACTACTGAGACCCCTTCGGTATGCCGCGAGACTCTTCTTCAACTAAGGATCCTGTGGATGTCTCTACCTTCGATGGGTCCGTAGACGCTGAGCATGCACCAGCATCCGAAGAAGGTACTTTGCACTACTGATACTCGACACAGACCGACGACTTCTTTTGCATCTTCAGTTCTTTCTAAAACTACCAAGTTTCTAAGGCCCAGGGCACTAACCACACCCAAAAAATCAACAACCCAAGCTCAGGCACCTGCTTCCTTGCCTCAATCTCAAATGCTTAAAATGGCAGAAGACCTTATTATGCTTATTAGGGGAAGCCAGGCTACCCCTTCCTAAAGAAAAATAAACTTGTCCCCAGTAGTTTTATCTGAACAGGAGTCCGATGACTCTGATGCATCTGAATATGAAGATATGCAACCCCTGTCTCCTTATGAGGATTCCGATGCAGAGGAATCCATTCCTTCTGCCTCTCCACCTGAGGATTTTTCATTTGGGGAAACCCTTCATACTTTAAGGGAGCATTTCCAGTGGAAATGTCAAGACTATCCTCCGTCAAAAAAGAGACTCGGGGAATTCTTAAACTTACCACAGCACAGACCTTTGGCCATTCCTCCTGTCCTGGATGTTGTGGATGATGTTTTTATGGAATCCAGTTTGACTCCTGTCACACTTTCTCCTGCTCCCAGGAAACCTGACAGGTATTAGAGTCCTTGACTCTCACAAATTTCTTTTCAAAAATCCTACTAGGTCATCTCTCAAGGACCTAAAGGAATTAAAGAATCTTCAGCTAAGAATCCCACCCCCTTAGATAGGGATTCCCGGGCTTTAGACAGATGGGGTAAAAAAGTGTACACCTCTGCTACTCTTGCTATTAGAGCATTAAATTGTCAGTTCCACATGCTGAAATATCAGCAGCATACAATGGAACTCCTCAAGCAAAAAATATCTTCCTTTCCTGCTTGTGCAGAAAATAAAGAATTACAAGAGCTAATTCATTCTGCAAGTCAAGTAACTAAGCACACCTTGCAATGTGGCTTTGACACCCCTAGAAGCATATTGCAGGGCAGCAGTCACTGGTTCTGTCCTTAGAAGGCATGCTTGGCTTAAGGAACAGACCTTGCTAGACCATGTCAAACCCAAATTATTGGATGCACCATTGAACAAACACAACTTATTTGGCACCACGGCAGAAGAGTTATTTAAAAATATGGACGAAAAAGCTAAATCAATGCAGACAGTTAAAGACTTCTTACAGGTCCAGCCTCCGAGGTTCAGTAGGCATTGCCCTTCCAAGCACTGGTCCTTTCCTGCCCCCACCAGGCCAGCTCAGCCCAGACCCAGGGGAAGCAGACCCCCATACAGCAACCCCAGGGAATGCAAAGATCTAAGCAATGGAGTTCCTCCTCTTCAAAAACAGAGAGTGCAAAGCCACCCCCTTATGGTAAGAGCTTGAAATGACTTTACACCTCCACCCCTTATCTCTGCCCACCTGCTTGTGCCCCTAGGAGGAAAACTCTCCTTCCACGCAAGCAACTGGGCCACTATTACCAACAACCGATGGGTCCTCAACATAGTGTCCCAGGGATACAAATTTTTTTCCACACTCCGCCAACCCCAAAAGGGTTCCCAGATCTTCCTCCAAACCAGTGGGCAGAGGCCAAAAAGCAAGTCCTTTCCCTGCTCTCACTGAGGGCAATACAGCATGTTCCTGCAGAACAGATAGGCCAAGGTTTCTACTCCAGAATCTTCCTGGTACCCAGAAAAGAGGGCACATGGCTCTCCCATCCTTGATCTAACCATTCTAAACACTTTCTGGTGATACCAAAATTCAAAATGCTCATCCTCCAGCAGCTTCTACCAATGCTTTCCAAGGATGCTTGGTTAGCCACCCTAGACCTAAAGGAGGCCTACCTACACATCCCAATCAGGGAATCATGCAGGAAATACCTATGTTCAGAGCAGGATCTATGCAATCCCAGAGTTTTCACAAAATGCCTGGCTCCCGCCATTGTTTTTTGTAGACAAAGAAATATTCAAATTTACCCATACTTAGACGATTACCTGATTCAGGCAGTCAGTCAGGAAAATCTGTTACAGCACCTGACTTTTGTAAAGGACCTACTGACCTTCCTGGGGTATACTATCAATGAAAAGAAATCAAAACTAGTCCCCACACAAAAAATTGTATTCCTGGGAGCAAGCCTGGACACAGCATCCCAGATGGCATTCCTTACTCCAGAAAAACAAGCCTACCTGACAGGCTACTTCTCTCAACTAGCCACCAGAACCCAATTAACCACAAGGAAAATCCTGCAAGCTCTAGGGTTCATGGTTTCCTGCATCCTACTCATTCCATATGCCAGACTGCATATGAGAAAACTACAATGGTACCTAAAAAGCCTTTGGTGTCAACACTCTCAAGACCTGGAAACTGCCATACCAATGATACCTTGTCTAAGGAAAGATTTTCTTTGGTGGGCAGCAGCTTGCAACCACAACAAGGGACTTCCCTTCTCACAACCCCACACAGCCCGGACCCTCACCACAGATGCATCAGACTATGCCTGGGGTGCACACCTGGATGGCAGGTGCATTCAGGGCCATTGGAGCCCAAATCAAATACATCTTCACATCAACCAAAAAGAGATGTTAGCTGTTCAGCACGCCCTGACAGCCTTCAGACCCCTACTCTCCCCAGAGCCTCTACTGATCAAAACAGACAACACAGTGATGTGGTATATCAACAAGCAGGGAGGGACTCACTCTTATCCTCTCTGCAGGCTCGCCATGACCCTGTGGCACACATCCTCAGCCATACAACTACACCTGCTAGCACAATTCCTGCCATGCTCTCTAAACTCTCTGGCAGACAACTTAAGCAGAAACCTGCTAGACCCACATGAGTGGCAGCTAGACCACAGAACATTCACCCTTGTAACCCAGAAATGGGGCACCCCAAAGGTCGATCTCTTTGCCTCCCACTCCAATCATCAGCTCAGAAAATTCTGCACCAGGGAACCTCACAGCAAGGCCAGGAAAGTGGATGCTCCATCCTTCCAGTGGGTAAACCTCTCCGTCTATGCATTTCCCCCTCTACCACTCATATCAAGGGTACTGCTCAAAATAAGGGAGGAAAAACTGAGGGCAGTCCTGATTGCCCTAGACTGGCCATGCCAGCACTGGTACCCACTGCTGTGCAGCCTGTCACCCCTGACACTATGCACCTACCTCAGATCCCAACACTTCTGACCCAGGGGAATGGAGAATTCATGCATCCCCAATTGCAGACCCTCAACCTGGCAGCCTGGCTTATTCCCTGACCCCTCTCAAGCTGCCAGCCTAAGCAAACAAGTCATAGATGTTATATGTGAGGCCAGACACCCCAGCACTAGGAAATCCTGTGCTGACAAGTGGAAAAGGTTTTGCACCTGGATCCATTCTAAGGGAGCTGGAATGGCACAGCCCTCCCTATCTCTCATCCTGGATTACCTGGCAGACCTAGTACACAGGGGTCTATCCTTCTATTAAAATTCATGCCTGTGCCATCTCTGCTCATTACAGCACAGAGCCTCCTCTCTTCTCACACCCTGTCAGCAAACAGTTCCTAAGAGGGGCTAACAACTTAAAGTCACCCAGAAGAGCTCCTACCCCAGCTTGGAACCTTAACTTTGTGTTGGAAAAGCTCACCCTACCTCCTTTTGAACCTGCAGCTTCAGCAGAGTTAAAATTTCTCTCTTGGAAAACAGCCTTGCTTCTGGCCATCACTTCAGCTAGAAGAGTATCAGAGCTACAAGCACTCATGGCTGTAGAGCCCTTCATTATTTTCCATGCTGACAGAGTCTCACTCAGGACTAATCCATCTTTCATGCCTAAAGTGGTGTCCAGTGTGGCTATCAACTAATCCATACATTTGCCCACCTTTTTCCCTAACCCACAAAACAAGGGGAAAGGATTCTGCACTCTCTAGATATGCACAGACAGTGAAGATGCTATCTGGACAGGATTAAATCTTCCAGAAAAACTGATCAATTGCTAGTCAGCTTCCCAGCAGCAGCAGCAGGCAAGGCCATATCCAAACAAAATCTCCAAATGGATAGCACACTACATCCATTTCCTGCTACAGAGAGCACGGGAAACCACCCCCAAAGGGGGTCAGGACACTTTCCACCAGAGCAACCTCCACCTCTGCAGCCTTTCTCAGAGGGGTCCCCACCAGGGACATCCTGGATGCTGCAATATGGACATCTGTTCATACCTTCACCAAGCATTACCACCTACCTGTCTTCTCCAAATCCAGTGCAGGCTTTGCCACCGCAGTCTTGCAGGGCATCCTAGCCAGCCCACAGTCTTCTTGACTGCCTCCACCCCTTTCTTCAGCTTTAGGAATAAATCCAAATGTGATGACTGCAACAGTTAAACACGAAGAACATAGTACAGTTGTGTAGACTTACCATAAATGTAGATATTCGAGTGTACTCACTGTTGCAGTCCTGGTTTCCCTCCCTCCATCCCCCTTGTCTCTCTCTCTCTCTCTCTCTCTCTCCCTCTTTCCTTACAGGGATTTTTTGGTATTTACTTTCTACTGGTGGTAGTCTTCCACCATAACCTAGCTCCCTATTTGGGGGCTCCTGACAGGGCAAGAAAAACCTGATGAAATGGTATCAGCTGCCTGATTTTATACCACTGACTACTTGATGTCAGTCCTGCAATGACAGCAACTGAAGTAGAAATACTAAACCTCTGGTATTCGGGCTGACTGATGGCTACTCATGGCAGGATAACCCAAATATGATGACTGCAACAGTGAATACACTCGAACATCTACATTTATGGTAAGTGTACACAACTGTACTTTTCCCTTCCTCGGTCAGTGGTACACTCTTCCCCGACCTTCTCCAATTGTTGGTTCAGTTCAGAAGAACAAGAGTCTTTTGTTTTATACTGCAGTGGTCAAAAGGCCTAAAAAGATTTTACAGAAGACTAAGAAATTTATAGCCACTTTTGACCACAACTCTGAGGATATTGTTGATGAAGGGGATCTCTCCTCAGGGATACTTAAATTTGTTTTTTGAAAGGGGGTTGTAGAGCAGAGTGTAGCGTGTGTGCACGCTATATCTTTAAGGAAGCATGCGAGACGGTGCGTACACGTATATATTCCAGACACGTGCAATCCTTAGTGCCATTTTGAAGACGTAGCCAGTGTGTGATGTATGATCACAGCAGATAGTTTGTATATAAGTTGCGTAGTCAGTCAAATAAGCTTTACAGTAATGTGTTTGTCTAGAATAAAACTGCTTAAACACAACCCACGAAGACTCATTTATTCGTATACCAACACGAAAGCAACATGGTGCCAGAACACATTTGGAGCTATGAGATGTAAAGGCAACAGCGAAGGTAAAACCAAGAGTAAACAGTGCGAACATGACCAGAAGCAGCCAAGGGTAATAAAAAGCAACACAAATTATTTACTCGATGCAGAGGGGCATTACAAGGGCATAAACCACATTATTAGGCAAGCGGAAAGCTCAAAAAGTTTAACTGAAGAAAATGTTTAAGATAAAAGTGCTTGATGAAATGAATGTGTTTACAGTACAAAACAAGCATGGTAAAGTATAAAATGTGCATGTTTAAGGCGGAAAGAGTGTGATTAAGGCATAACGAGCACAAAAGAAAGTACACTGAGCATAAAAAAAGGAAAAGGGTTGAAATGAGCACAGAGAATAATAAATAAAAGGGGCATAGTAGATAAAAATAAAGCAAGGTGACTGCTATGTTGAGCAAAATGCTGTCTTTGTGCATAACTACAACTTTATTTGGTATCAAAAGAGTAATTAAAGTAATTTGAAATATCTCAGAGTGTGTAAAAATGCTTACTGTGTGTGCTTATTACTGTGCATGTATTTCAGAAAGTTCACTGTGTGTGAAGTGCAAATATCTCATGTAATTCAATTGAAGCATGGTTGTTTGAAGAAAAGTACTTGTGCTGAGTGTGGCTGTTCACAAGGTGCCACCATTACAGAGTGCTTCTTGTACTGTAAAGAGTTGCCTGGCAAGGTGCCGCCATTTTGGGAACATTTCAGTGTATTGCATCTAGTCATTTACAAAGTGCTCATATATCAAAAGACATTGAATTTGGGCAAACAAAATCTAACTATTCACATTGTACAATTGCTTAACAAGTTTTTTTCTATTAAAAAAGGTGTTTCTTACAATAGATTACAAGAGTATTACAGTGCTCGTGAATTGTTCAGTTGCATTACAAAGTTCTTGAATGTTTCTTAAAACGATGCCTTTAATAAGTGATAATGCATGACTGTTCCATGCCTGCCTTTATTGATAATTTTCCAAGCAACTATTTTAGCATTTTTACCTTTACCAATTCTGAAAGCCAATGATTTTAGCATTTCTGCCGTTACTTATCAAAGATTTCAAAAAAGCATCGCAAAGTCCGAGAAAGTATTCCGTTAAGCTCTGCAAGGCAGTAAATAAGTTGAAAAGCTATTCCGCTGAGTTTCATAAAGCATCGAAAATGCTAAAAAGCTATTTTGCAAAGTACAATAAAGCATAGAGAAACTTAAAAAGCTATTTTGTAAAGCACAGTGAAGCATTAAGAAATTTATAAAGGTATTTCGCAAAGTGCAATAAAGTATCGAGAAGCCTGAGAGGTTTATTTCACAAAGTCCAGTTAACTGAAACCACTACGTGGTTATTCATTCACACAATACCGATGAGCACAAAGAAAGAAAGTGCAGATATAAAGCAGAAGAGCATTAGCCATGTTGAGTGTTCATGCCAATTACTTATGATTACGTATGATAAAATATCATACTCATTACTCATTACTTATGATTAGCGAAATTTAAACTTCTTACCTGTTAAATGTCCGTAATTTGCTTTGTCGATTATTTCATGTGTCGGTGAAGTGGATGTCGATTTTCTGACTTGTCGATGTACTGACATGTACCCATATATATATATATATATATATATATGTGTGTGTGTATACTTGTACATATTTGCAAGACCCTTTGCTGATTTGTGTTAATATGGTAAACAGATTTCGAAAACCACAACCCTTTGTGTTTGACCAGAATATTGCAGAGAACCGGAGAATATTTGAACAGGAGTATGATATTTTATGCAAGCAGTTTATGCAGATAAAGATGCCTGCACAAGGGCATTTATTTTGCTAAATCTAGCAGGATCTGAGGCTATAGAAAGGGAGCGATCATTTGTATATGCACCAGCAGTGTATGAAGGTGAAGGTGCAGACTGCCATATTGTTGTGCAAGCTGTATCCAGAGAAGACCCAGAGTGTTTAAAGTGTAAGTTCAGAGAAATGTGCAACCCCCAGATGAACATTACATTAGAGAGGCATTTGTTCTACACAAGAAATCAGAAGCCAGGGGTAACATTTGTAGCTTATTTAACTGACTTGAGGAACAAGACCAAAACGTATCAGTTTGGTGACTTGAAAGATGAGCTGATAAAGGATAGACTTGTATGTGGTATTAGTGAGGAAGATTTTACTTTCTGACAATGATTTCACATTAAGCAAAGCAATAGAGATTTGTCAGATCCAGGAGGTGACAGAAAGGCACACGAACATGCTTACAAGTGACAAAAGCATGGTCTCAGTAAGCTCCAGAGCAAACGTAGACAGTATGCAACACGTGGCATGCAGAAACAGACCTAAGCAAAGAGAAACCATAGGAATTCCAAAGAAGGTGCTGAGTTTTCCAGAAAGCCCTAGGAGAAGTGCAGGCTCCACTGCCATCACTGTGCCACGCAAGCATGAGTCAGCAAAACCCAAGTCTAGCTTTATTGTTAACTGTTGAAATTGTGGTGCAAACCATGAATCTAAAAGAGAGAAGTGTTTAGCATATGATCAGCAGTGCCATAAGTTTAAGATATGGAACCACTTTCAAAAGTTCTGAAAATTAAGTAAGCCTCACACAGTTGTAAAGAAAGGTCGTACCAGAAAACAAGTTGATCAAGTAGAGCCAAAACAATCGGCTTTATATGTAGATGGTATATCAGTGCTGGGAGAAAGAGTTGCAGTAAACTTATTAACAAGGAGTGAAGTGTTTTGCATAGTTCGGATCAATTGGAAATCCATAGAGCTCAAAGTAGACATTGGATCAAAGTGCAATGTTATCTCAGCAGATACATTTGCAAAAGTGAGAACCAACAAACAACTCAATGTAACCAGCAGTGCAAGATTTGTTGCGTATGGAGGTGAAGAAATTCAAACGGAAGGTTCAGTAATGCTTTCATGTTATTTGGCTGAGAACTGTTGCAACTTATTATTCTATGTAGTCAGATGACCAGTGCAATCTTTACTAGGTCTCAAAGATACCTTGAGAGTGAATCTGTTTACTTTTGCTAAAGAAGTTCATCTTGTGAGTGCGGTTCTAAGTTCAAGTTTTGCAGAAGCCATTTTCTCAGAGTATCCTGATGTTTTCAATGACAAGTTGGGCAAGCTTCCAGTTGTGTATTCAATGAAATTAGATGCCAAAGTCACTCCAGTAGTCAGGCGAGCAAGAAGAGCTCCAATAGCTATGCAAGATTAAGTCAAAGCTCAGTTGGATAAGATGGTGCAGCAAGGTGTGATTTGTCCAGTCACAGAACTAACTGAATGGGTGTCATGCCATCCACGGTAGCCGCTCACAAGAAAGGCTGAGATGAAATCAGAATATGTGTTGACCCTAGAGATTTGAACAAAGCATTAAATAGGTCATATCATCCAATACACACAGTTTAGTAAGGAAGTCGCAGCTCTAATACCAAATGCCACTGTATTTTCTGTTTTGGATGCAGAGAGTTCATTTTGGCAAGTGATGCTTGATCGTAAGTCCTCATTTCTAACTACTTTTAATACCCCGTTTGGCAGATACAGATTTCTAAGGATGCCATTTGGAATAAATTCTGCAAGTGAAGCTTTTCAGCATGCAGTGGAAGAAATTATTTCAGGTTATCCTTGTGCCATAATAGTAGACAATCTACTAGTTGGAGGCAATGGAAAAGCAGAGCATGACAGAAACCTCAAGAAAGTTCTAGATAGAGCATGTGAAGTAAATTTGGAGCTCAATCCTATGAAGTGCAAATTCAGACTTCCAGAAGTAACCTACATAGGACATTTGTTTACAAGTACAGGCTTAAAACCTGACCCAAGCAAACAAACAGCTATTTTACAGATGTCTACCAGATAATGTGCAGAGTTTACGTTTTCTGGGCATGGTCAACTATTTGGGCAAGTTTTTTGTATGGTCATGGTTACATTATCATCAGAAGGCATTTGATGACCTTAAGCATAAAATTGTGACCCCCCCCCCATGTTAAGGTACTATGGTGTGAATAAACCAGTTGTCCTATCCTGTGATGCTTCTAATTTTGGTCTTGGTGCAGTTATTCTATAAGAGGGCAGACCAGTACCCTATGCATCTAGGACACAAACAGAAATGCATTATGCTCAAATTGAGAGAAATTCTAGCAATGGTTTTTGCATGTTCCAGATTTCACAATTTATGGTCGAGCTATTCGAATTGAAACTGATCATCAGCCTCTAGTTACCATTCTAAGGAAGCCTATGCATTCTGCTCTGGCAAGACTGCAAAGAATGATGCTCAGATTGCAAAAGTACAATTTCAAAATGGTTTACACTAAAGGTAAATTGCTTTATCTGGCTGATACATTATCCAGATCAAGTATAACAGAACTGCTTGATGCTGAAAATTTTGACTTTGATGTGATGTCAATGTGTAATTTTTCCACCACTAGACTTGAGTTGAGAGATCACACTATGACTGATCCAATTTCTCAAAAGCAAAATCACTACATTAATGTTGGATGGCCATCAAAACAATCTACTGTATCACCTGAGGTGCAATCATATTTTCCCTACAGAGATGAATTGTTGATGGAAGATATTATTTTCAAAGGTCCTAAAATTGTTGCTCCTGCTTCATTACAGCATGAATGTATTCAGATTTTGCATAGTGGCCACCCAGGTTCATTGTCCACTAAGAGAAGGGCAAGAGAACTAGTATTTTGGCCATCATCAAAAGACATTGATAGTGTTCTTTCTTCTTCTTCGACATTTGCAAAAGGAACCACTCCAGCTAAATCCAATACCTAAACTACCTTGTTCTAGTGTTGCTACCGATATCTTTAAATGGAATAATCAACACTATTTGGTTTTGGTAGACTCTTATTCAGACTGCTTTGAAATTGATCTCCTACCAAACTTAACCTCAACAGCTGTTATCACTAAGCTTAAATGTCATTTTTCAGTTGATGGTAGTCCTCACAAACTTTATTATGACAATGGTACTCAATTTACTAGCTAGTTGTTTCAGAAATTTGCAGGAGAATGGGACTTTGTACATGTCACTAGTAGTCCTGAATATCCTCAATCCAGTGGTCTAGCTGAATGTGCTGTACAGATTGCAAAGCAGTTACTTGAAAAGTCAACATGTAGCAATACCGATGTATTCTTGAATTTACTTAATCTCAGAAACATACCTCGTGGCAATATTATTGGCTGACCTGCTCAAAGACTGCTTTCCAGACAAACTAGAGCTACGCCACCTATTTCATCAAGTTTATTGAAGCCTAACTCTAAGAACAACAAAAACCATCAAGGCTGAATAGTTGAAGAAGCATAATATTTAGAAATGTAGTTATGACAGATCAAGCAGATTACTTTGTTCGTTGAGAGAAGGAGAGACAGTACGAATCCAGACAATGAAAAGTTATCGAATAGGACAGGTAACGGGCATCTGTGCTGTGATGAAATCTTAATGGGTATGCTCCGAGTGTATAGAGTATAAGAAGAATCGCAGACATCTTCTTCCTGTACCAGAATCATCACCATTGCAATCACAACATTGTATCTGTGATGCCGATTCTAAATCAAAGACCGAGTCAGACATTTTTTCCAGACCAGTATTTGTTCAAAAGTCTGATTTTCTTCCAGAAAGTAATTCGAACATTCCACAGGTCAGCCATTTTGCAGACTGTTCCAGTTGCTAAAACTGATTTTCAGTTTTATGTCACACGATATGGACGAGTTTTTAAGCCTAGTGTGAAATACACAGCAACATGGACTTGATTATACTGTATATACATGTGTACTTAATCTAGAGACATGCATTATACAATACTATTTGTGATTTCTGCATGATAAATATCTCATGACAAATTGCATGATCTATTTCTCAAAGAGGGAGCATGGAGCTCAGAATGTAGTGTGTGCGTGTGTGTGTGTGTGTGTGCACGCGCGCTATTTCTTTAAGGAAGCCTGTGAGGCTGTACATGCACGTATATATTCCAGACATGTGCAATCCCTGGTGCCATTTTGAAGAAGCAGCCAGTGTGTAAGCATGTATAATCACAGCAGTTAGTTTGTATATAAGTTACTTAGTCATAGTCAAATAAGCTTTACAGTAATGTGTTTGCAAAGAATAAAGCTGCTTGAACAGAACCCATGAAGACTTGTTTATTCATGTACCAACATGAAAGTGACAGGAGTTGAGCCACTCATGCCATTTTTCCAACAAAGAAGGCTTTTTTAAAGCCTGCAGAATAGCAAAGTGATCATGCTGGATGGGTGGTCCCACCTTTAGTGGACACATTTTAAAATGTACTTCAAGTATGGAAACACTAAGATACTGTGGCCTCAGCACCAAGGAATGTAGACCAGATGATCCCTCCTTCTAGAGATATTCACTATGGGTAAAAACCCTCCCTCAAGCTGAATGTAATTGTTTCTGCTGCTATTTTAAAGAGGAACACAACACCCCAGTGTCCAGTCATCCACCCTCCAAATAGAAATTAGTATGTTGGAAGAGCATACTTGTGCCCCTCCACTTTGATGTAAGGGCATTAAACTAACACAGGTGTATTTCCAGCATCATTTATTGAATGTAGCACATTATTTTGTAGAAGAAATGCCTGAGATAGACTCACAAAGATGCTCAAAACTCATGCTTCCTTGGTCTGTACTACTGTATGGTTGTTCACCTAGTTGATAATAAAGAAATTTGCATAACGGGATGTTAGTATAACTGTAGTACCTTAGAGGCTTAATTTATTTTTAATGTTTCATACTATTTTCTGTTATTCACAACAATGTTGAAATTGTTCTGTATAAGCTGGTGGCCAGTCTCTTACTATTATAAAATCCTACTGTCTCAATCTGCCATCTGTTAGACACCCAAGTTCTTAACAAAAATCCATCCCACCCTGGTACTTCATTTTGGAACAACTGTACCATCTACTGTCATGCTCCAAGTGAACTGGCTGCTTACACACACTGTGGTTTTGTCTGACCTACCCTTTTCACTTTATTAAATACTTAATTCATTGTAATTCAACACTTCAATTCTGTTGGTTGCCCAACCCACCAGCTTTACCATGTCAGCTCTGAGTTTGAATTTTCTTTATCCAAATGGCTAATGTTACATAAGTTGTCCTCCTCTTGTGCTTCATTCAGCAGTAATGAAAACAGGTTTCCACCCTACTTTTAAACATTTTAATTGTGTAAATTCCTGATTGTTAACCACCTTCCCGCAGAAACTAATGCTTCTCATCATACCCAGGATACTTGGAAAATGTGGTACATTCTCCTGATCATTTTTACCTTCATGTGTTATTTTTCTAATAGGTTTGTAGTTATATACTAGGCTAACAACCACCAGGGCCTTTATAAGCCTAGCCATGCAGTTCAACCCAATTGTGCTCCTATGTATCATTGACATTTATTTGGAGGGGGTATGTTAGGAAGTTTCTAGAGGTTATGTGAGGGGAGTATGTTAGTTTGGGCATTACAGTCTGTCTGTGTGGGCCAGACCAGACTGAATTTCCAATTTCTTATCCATTGATCAAGGTTACACTTAGTATGGTTAGAGATGGACTGTGCTTCACATGGATGGGGTGCCTGTTCCAGAGCATGGGGATCCTCTGAGACACATATCTGTCTCGCCAGCATGTCTTATTCATGTCACAACCTAAACTTAAATCCTTGAATCTGGTGGTTCTAATGGTGTTCATTTTGCAGATAAGCAAAAGGTCCATTAGAGCTGGATATGAGGATGCCTTGTATGCCAGGCATAGATCATTTCTCAATAACCTGTAGAAAACAGAGTATAGAGTCGAGGCTTTAAGGTGATCTGTATAGGACAATGAGTTTATATCTTTGATTCTGTTGGTTAGAAACCTTTGTGAGCATTGCAGCTGCTGCTTATGTCTGGTCAGGTACATGCCGAAGGGGGAATTATACTCAATGATGGTTATAATAAGGTCCGAATAAAGTTGCACTATGACTTTCCTGGACCAGGATGCCATGTCCTTACTTATAAGTTGGGTGACATAGAATGGTTTTCTTCGTAACTTGGCCACATGTTGGTCAAAGGCCAGATTAATGCCTACATAAGTTCCCAGAGTCCTGATAGAGTAATTAGCCTAGATGTCAGTTTTGCCAAAAGGCACTATAATGTAATTCTTAGCATTGAGTTTTAATTTGTGAATTTGGCACCAGTCATTTATCCATGTTAGACCCTCTTGTAAGATGTTTGTGTCACTGAGGGAATCTCTGATAACTCCTAATTTGCAGTAATCTGTGAACTTGGTTAGCCAAAGGCCCTTGATATTAGCCTTTGCCTCCAAGAAGTAGATAGTAAATAGAAGTGATCCCAGCATGGAGCCCTGAGGTGACTGGTCTCCTAGTGGAGGTGCTATCACCAATCCTGACTTCCTGGGTCCTGACTGTGATCCAGCTGGCAGTCTAGTGAGTTATGAAGGGGTTTATGGTGAGTTTGTCAAATATACCCGGATGGTATATTGTATCAAATGCCTTAGCCAGGTACAGGTAGGTGGTATGCACTGTTTTATCCTCATCCATTGCCTTGGTGACCTTCTCAAAGAAATCCACCATGTTTAGTAGACATGACTTTCCCTTAACAAAGGCAAACTGGGTTGAGTCCAGTGTCTGAAAGTTACCTATGTCTTTGCTGATCATTTCTGTGATAATTCATTCCATGGCTTTGCATATTAGACTAGTCAGACTAATAGGTCTGTAGTTTCCTAGATCAGTTGATGGTCCACCCTTGTGAAGTGGAGTAACTGTTGTAGTGCTCCATTCTAATGGTACAAAGGTTATAGTTGAAAAGTGACTCAAGTCGTCCTGACAGGTCATTTGTCAAGCTATTTAGGAGACATCCTGGGATAGTGTCAGGGCTGACGGGGGCTGTGTTTTTGGTCTTAGTGAATATTGCCAGGACCTGATCCCTGTTAGTAGTTGGGGGAGTTATGCTAGTAGACATTTCATAGGGAGACAGGGGGAAGTGGGGGGCGAAGTTTGAGGCAAATGTGTTAGCCAGCAAATTCGGGTCTCTGTCAGATGATTGACTTTTCAGAAACTCAAAAAAAAAAAAAAAAATCAGAGACCATATGACCGAGTTTCTTAAAACTAGATCATCAACAACAAAAAAAATACAAAAATGTACCTTTTTACATTGCAAGCCCTCCCGCACCCAGCACTCTACCTGCAAATTATATATACCAACTCTGAGATTGCACTACAGTGAGAAAAAGGGTAAATTTTCTGATCCTTGCTATACCGCAATCTCCATTCAAAAGCTTCAGGTTTTCAAAATCTTGATCATATGGTCTCGTCCAAATGGAGTTTGAGTTTCTGAAAACTTGATCAATAGATAGGGACCCGCAAATTCTTTATGTTGCTCTGCTCAGTGAAGGAGGCTCCATTGACCACCAATTTGGTACACTGATGTGTTCTACCTTTGAGGTTCTGGACACAGCTGTAGCAGGCCTTGTGGTTTTCTTTAGCTTGTGAGGCTTGTTTTGACCTTGTAATTAACCTTGTTGGACTTAATCATCTTAGTTTCCTGTTTAGTTTAATTAGAGAGCTCATATGATTGTGGGAGTGCCTCTTCCTGATTTTAATCTTGACTTTTTTATCTTGTGTTATATACCCTGTTGAGGTATGGATTCCACCAGCATTTTTTGTTTTTAGAGTTTGTTTTGGGCTTACTTCTAGTAGGTATCACAGCCTCTGTATAGCCATTTACATAGTTGTAAATGGTCTCTGAACAATTCCACATAGGTTGCTGTGAACTCGGTGTTGGAAGAGGAATTTAATTTTAATAAACTATCACTTAATATGATCTAGTTTACTTTGGAATAGTTCTTAACTGTTACACAGTGTGCTGAGATTACCGAGTTGGTTTTTATTACAAAGGAAACAATGAGGACATGACGCTGGGGGGGGGGGGGGGTGTAGTGCTCTCCCATATTGGTCAGTACCAACTCCAGTATATTTGAACCTCTGATGGTCTAAGTGTGTGTAAGACACAAGTCTTGCACTGCTGGAGCACTTTCTGCAAATTTAAACCATGTCTCAGTAACTGCACAGATGTCTATATCCTCCAGAATGAGGAGAGCTTGTAGGGTGCTGAATTTCTTGTTTAGGCTCATAGCATTCACTAGTAACACTTTTAGGCTTCTTTGGGTTTTATTTGCTATGTTGGTAGGTTTGTCAATTTGGTATTGCCTAAAAAGGCTCTAAAGGAATGGATAAAGTTTTAGTCAATATTCGGAAGCCTAGGGAAAACAGGTGCAGACTATCCTTTTCAAAGCAACACAGTCTGCTAACCATGTCCTCCCATTCTGGCAAATATTGAATCCTCCTGGAAATACACCAGAAAATAAGCCAGTTATTGAAGTCAGTAATCTTTTGTTCATACTGTGACATCAGCCTTGGTGAAGGTAGAATATATTCAGTGCAAGTCACATAACTGCCTGAGACACAAATTCACAGAGATCAACAATGTCTTTCTTTATATAGTGGGGAGAAGTAAGTTCCAGGACTTTAACACCAACATGGTCTATGGTAGAATCATATCAATGTCTTTCTATTCTCATGTTGCACTATTCTAAACATGAGGGATCCTCTGCCTGAGGTGACCCGAACGTCCGGCCCATAAAGAAAAGCTTAGCCTGGCTGCTGTATGGTGCATGGGACGTCACATGTAGGTACCATAAGCTGTGGGCCATAAATGTGATGTCACACACACACAGACTTCAGAACTTCTCTGCCGCCAGTCGAATGTCAGCTCGCTTGATGTTCTTCATGTTTCACTGTTGCAGTCATTACATTTGGGTAATCTGCTGGCAGGTTGCCCTCAGTCGGCCTGAATTCCAAAGTCTTGGGTCCTGCGTTGGTTGCTGTCTCCTCTTCCATGACGTCAGGTCATCAGGGGTATAAAACAAGCAGCTGACACCATTTTCTTTAGTCTTTCTTGCCGCATGGTGCCCGAAGCAGAAGCAATTCGCAAGTTCCGGTCGGCCGACTCCTGAAATTTTTGAGTTCGAGTTTCAGAACCGAAGTCTTCACTAAAGCTAAGTACCCCGTTGGGGAAACTTTTTTCTTGCTCCATATCGATGTCAGAAAAAGTTAATAATTGTATTGCCTGTGGGAAGCAAATACCTCATAAGGATTTCCATTTATATAGTATTCCTTGCTTAGGCCCTGATCACAACGTGCCTGGCTGTCGGTTTTGTGCTAGATTCAACCAATGCACTATTAAGCGTCAGTATATTTTTGCCTCAGAATATTTTGGAAACAGATTTAACTACCCTGAAATGTCATCAGATAGCAATCTGACTACCGGAGTACACAAAAAATGCAAAGAAAAGGACACAGACAGACCGTCAAGATCCAAAACCGATGACGAAGCTCCTCCTTAGCCAGTCGCCGGTACTCAGTGAGACTCTTTCGCAGCCACTGATACCCGCTACTTTAGAGTTGCAGACCCCTACCGAGACCCATGTGGAGTCCGGCACACCGCGAGATACTCAAAGTATTGTACCCATGGATGTCTCTCCCTCGGATGGGTCCAGAGCCACTGAGCAGGCACCGGCTTCTGAGGGTGTATTCAGGCCTCAACATTTTTATATAAAACCGACAACAGCTGCAAAACCAAAGACAAAAGCAACTTCTAAGGCTAGAAAACTGATGCATGAGCCACTTGCACAGGCCACTATGCCTGAGAAACAGATGATCAAAATGGCTGAAGACCTAATTACCTTGATTAGGGGTTCCCAACCCCCTCCTGATAAGAGGCCTAGGCAAGACACTGACTATGAATCTTCAGATCAGGTTTCTATTTTTTCTGATTCCTCTTCTGATCAGGAATTATCTATTCCTCCCTATGAGGATTCTGATGCAGAGGAATTTATCCCATCTGCATCACCTACTGAGGATTATTCATTTGGAGAAACCTTGCATACTTTGAGGGAGCATTTTCAATGGGATAGTCAAGATTTCTCAGAATCAAAAAAGAGGCTCAGGGATTTCCTTCTTCTCCCTCAGCACAGGCCTTTAGCCATGCCCTCTGTTTTAGACATTGTGGATGATGTGTTTTCACAGTCAAGCTTGACTCCTGCCTCCTTACCTCTGGCTCCCAGCAAGCCTGACAGATATTACAGGGTCCCTGACTCACACAAATTTCTATTTACAAACCCTGCTGTAGACCCTGAAACTATTTTACAGGGTCCAAAGGGAGTTAAGGCCTCAACAGCAAAAAATCCTAGCCCCTCTGACAGAGATTCAAGGGCACTGGATAGATGGGGAAAGAAAGTTTATACATCTGCAACCTTGGCAATTAGGGCCTTAAACTGCCAGTTTCATATGCTCAAGTATCATCAACATGTTATGGGATTGCTGAAACAGAAAATGATGTTGATTTTTGAATGTGCAGAAAATAAAGAATTGCAGGAATTATTGCATGCAGCTGAACAAGTTGGAAATAATATTTTGCAATGTGGTTTTGATTCCTTAGAGGCCTCCTGCAGGGCCACATTTACTGGATCTGTGATTAGGAGGCATGCCTGGCTAAAAGAAAAAAATTTGCCTGATCATGTTAAAGCTAAATTATTGGATGCACCTTTACAGCATGGTAGTCTATTTGGTATTAAGGTAGAAGAGGTTTTAAAGAAAATGGAAGACAAAGCTAAGTCTATGCAAACTGTAAAAGACTTCTTACAAGTGCAGCCACCAAGATTCAGTAGACACTGGCCTACAAAAAATTGGTCCTTTCCTGTGTCCGACAGAGCTCAAAGGGGCAAATCCAGATGCCCTAAAGGATGTTCATCATGTTATACTGCTGCAGTCATCACACTTGGGTTATCCTGCCATCAGGTGGCCCCGCAGTCAGCCGAATCCCAAAGTCTTGGTCTGGCGTCGGTTGTCGTCGCTTCTTCCCTGATGTCAGTTCGACAGGGGGATAAAAGAGGCAGCCGACGCCATTTTCTTCAGTCTTTCTTGCTGCACGGTGCCTGAAGCAGAAGCAGTTTGCAAGTGTCGGTCGGCTAGCTCCTGAGATTTTCTAATCAAATTTCAGCCCGAAGTCTTCTCTAAAGCTAAGTACCCCACTGGGGAAACTTTTCTTGCCTCAGACCAATGTCAGACAAAGTTAATAATTGCATTTCTTGTGGGAAGCAAATACCTCATAAGGATTTTCATTCTTATTGTATTCCTTGCCTATGCCCAGACCACGACATCTCTGGTTGTCGGTTTTGTGCTAGGTTCAACAAACGTACAATCAAGCGTCGGGCAGATTTCGCCCAACATTATTTTGGCAGAAAATTTAACTATAGCATGTCGTCAGAGCAACCGACATCAGCAATGATTAAAAAATGCAAGGATAAGGACAGGCAACCAAGGCCAAGACCAGATACCGAGGCCTCAGCAAGGCCTGCCGCCAGTTCTCCGGTTTTCAGCGAGGTGCCTACGCAGCCCCTGACTACCGCTGATATAGAAATTCTGACAGCCTCCCAGACCGTATCAGCTGGGCCTCAAGAGCCGGTTCCCTCTCACCTCTCGGACGCCAACCCTGACGGTGATCTGGAGATTTTTGGACAGGCCTTTGGTTTCTGAAGGTGTCTTCAAACCGACAACTATCTCTATTAAGTCTTATGCTAAACTTAAAGCCCCCTTAAAAGTTAGGACACCGGGTCCACAGACCCCCCCCCCCCACAGGCCCCTATGCCTAAAAAACAGATGCTTAAGATGGCTGAGGATTTACTTACCCTTATCAGGGGTTCCCAACCCCCTCCTGACAAAAGGCCTAGACTGGAGGAAGATTATCCCTCCTCTGACCAAGCATCCATTTCCTCAGCTAACTCTGAGGACCAGGATTATTCCTTCCCTCCTTATGAAGACTCAGATGCTAAAGAGTCCATTCCCTCTGTCTTCCCTCCTGAAGACTACTCTTTTGGGGAAACTCTACACACCATGAGGGAACACTTCCACTGGGAAGGCCAAGATTACTCTGACTCTAAGAAAAGACTCTGTGAGTTTCTTCTTCCTCCACAGCATAGACCCCTTGCAATTCCTCCAGTTTTAGACATTTTGGATGATGTTTACACCGAATCTAGTCTAAACCCAGATTCCTTACCTCCTGCACCAGCTAAACCAGACAGATACTACCGAGTTACTGATTCTCATATGTTTCTATATAAAAACCCTGTTGCAGACCCCAAAACCATTTCCCAGGGTCCCAAAGGGGTTAAGGCCTCTACTGCTAAGAATTCACTACCTTCTGAAAGAGATTCCAGAGCATTAGAAAGACGGGGGAAGAAAGTGTATACGTCTGCCACATTGGCCATGAGGGCCTTAAACTGCCAATTCCACATGCTAAAATACCAGCAGTACTTGATTACACAGTTAAAGCAGAAAATGATCCCTCAGACAGATCAACCTGATTTCAAAGAGATGCAGGATTTTGCTGCATGCATCATAACAGGTGGGAAAGCATACCTTACAGTGTGGTTTTGATTCATTGGAAGCCTTATGTAGAGCAGCTGTCACAGGATCTGTAATATGTAGACATGCTTGGCTAAAAGAGCAAGCCTTACCAGAACATGTCAAAGCAAAATTATTGGATGCTCCATTGCAGAAAGATGTGTTATTTGGTGTCAAAACAGAGGAAGTTTTAAAGAAAATGGAAGAAAAGCCATAATCTATGCAGACAGTTAAAGATTTTTTACAGGTACAACCTCCTCGTTTCAGCAGAAACTGGCCATCAAAAAACTAGTCCTTTCCTGCATCAGACAGACCCCAAAGGGTAGGTACCGATGCCCAAGGGGCAGAGGCCAGCCACAAGGTTCTTTCAGGCCTAGACAATGACACGTAACAACTCAAAGAGGTGTGGAGACGAAAGATCTCAACCCTTCAGGAAACAAACACAATGACTTCCCTCTTCGCCTGCCAAGCAAAATTGCCCTGGCAGCACCTTTGGGAGGAAAACAGGCTCTATTTCCACATAATTTGTGCATCATAACAAAGGACAAATGGGTTCTGGATATCATTACCCGAGGATATAGATTTCATTTTCACACTTTACCACAGATGAGAGGCATGCCAAATCTGCCTCCAAACCAATGGGCAGAGGCACAAATGCAAATTTCAGCTCTCATGGATATGAAAGCAATTCAAAAGGTACCTACAAAGAAGCAAGGTCAAGGTTTTTACTCAAGACTATTTCTAGTACCAAGAAAGGACAAAGCTTGGAGACCCATTTTAGACCTCTCAGTTCTAAACACATACCTGGAGGTACCCAAATTCAAAATGCTCACACTACAGCGGCTTCTTCCCATGCTGGGCAAGGAGTCTTGGCTGGTAACGTTGGACCTCAAAGAGGCATACCTGCATGTCCCTATCAGACAAGATTGCAGAAGATACCTCAGATTTTTGGCAGGTACAATGCATTATCAATTCTCTGCATTGCCCTTTGACTTATCTACTGTGCCCAGAGTATTTACGAAATGCCTGGCATCAGTAATTGCATACTGCAGACAACGAGGAGTACAAATTTATCCATATGTGGATGACTGCTTGATCCAAGCGGACAGCAAAGCCATTCTATTACAGCATCTGGCATTTGTAACAAAGCTGCTAAGTTGCCTAGGGTACACAGTAAACAAAAAGAAGTCAAAGCTAATACCTTCACAAGACACAATATTCCTGGGTGCCAGCTTAAATACAACGGCCCAGATGGCTTATCTCACGCCAGACAAACAAAAACAACTGACTCAATATTTCAAAAACAAACTCACTGCAAGGAAAATCTGCAGGCATTGAGGTTCATGGCATCCTGCAGTCAACTAATTCCACATGCAAAGCTGCATATGAGAAAATTACAATGGTACCTGAAAAGTGTATGGACTCAACACAGGCACAGCCTCGAAACAAGTATACCTCTCATTCCCTGCCTTCAAAAAGAGTTCCTATGGTGAGCTCAAGCATGTCAAATAAACAAGGGTCTTCCTTTTGTCTTACCTCCAGCAAACCAAACTATGACAACAGATTCTTCAGACTACGCCTGGGGAGCACACATGGCAGTACAGTGCATACAGGGCAAATGGTCTGCAAAACAAATGCATCTACACATCAACCAAAAGGAGATGCTAGCTGTGCAAAATGCATTGACAGCCTTCAAGGACCTCTTGCATCCAGGACAACTACTAATAAGGACAGACAACACCACAGTTATGTGGTACATAAACAAACAGGGAGGAACACACTCCTACCCTTTATGCAGACAGGCAATGACCTTGTGGAACACAGCATTGACTTACCAAGTACAACTGCAAGCACAATTCCTGCCAGGAAAGGAAAACATATTGGCAGACGAATTAAGCAGAAATTTGACAGATCCTCACGAGTGGAGACTACACCCACAAGTATTTTCAATGATAACTCAAAGGTGGGGACGCCCAGACATAGATCTATTTGCCTCCCCCAACAATTGCCAACTACAGAAATTTTGCACAAGGACTTATCACTCCCTAGCCTGGAAAGTGGATGCCCTATCATTCAGTTGGACAGCATTGATAGTCTATGCCTTCCCACCACTACCTCTCTTGACCAAGGTATTACTGAAAGTCAGATCAGAGAGACCACAAATGATCCTCATTGCTCTGGACTAGCCACATCAGCACTGGTACCCATTACTAAGGACCTTGACTCACAGCCCTCCATGGATCTTACCTCAATTCCCACTTCTGTTGACTCAGCAAAACTCTCAGATCCTTCACAGTCAGCTCAGGTCTTTAAATTTAGCTGCATGGAGAATACCTTGAACTATCAATCAACACTTCTCTCAAAGGACGTCCTGAATGTCATTTTGGAGACCAGGAGGCCCAGCAACAGAAAAACTTACTCAGACAAATGGAAAAGATTTTGTGCATGGAGCCAGGCTAAAGGCCAAAATCCTTGGATACCAAACATTTCTCAAATACTGCAATACTTAACTGAGATGCTACACAAAGGCCTTTCTTTCTCATCCGTTAAGATCCATGCTTCAGCCATTTCAGCTCAATATAATACGGATCCTCCCATATTCTCACACCCTTTACTAAGGCAGTTTCTCAGAGGGGCTAAGAATATAAGACCCCCCCAGAACACCCCCAACACCAGCTTGGGACCTCAACTTTGTTTTAGAAAAATTAACACTGCCTCCTTTCGAACCAGCCTTCTCAGCAGAACTACAATACTTGTCATGGAAAACAGCTCTGTTGCTGGCTATCACCTCAGCACGCAGGGTCTCAGAACTACAGGCACTTATGGCAGTGGAACCTTTCATCATTTTCCATCAGGACAGAGTCTCTTTACGAACTAACCCTACCTTTATGCCAAAGGTAGTATCCAGTGTGGCTTTGAATCAGACCATTCATTTACCAGCTACGTTACTATTTGGATAAGACAAAGACCTTCAGAAAAAACTGACCAACTCTTTGTATCCTATGCTGCAGGTTAACAAGGAAAGGCTGTTTCAAAACAGACCATCTCCAAATGGATAGCACATTGTACCCGCTTTTGCTACTCGCACCATGGGAAAGCAGTGCCTGTTAATATTAGGTCCCATTCTACCAGGGCTACAGCAACCTCAGCAGCCTTTCTCAGGGGGGTTCCAACCAAGGACATTCTGGAGGCAGCTACTTGGAGTTCAGTGCACACCTTTACCAAGCACTACCACCTTCCATTATATTCCTCTCTATACAGTTCTGCAGGGCATCCTAGCTTCACCTAACCCAGTTTAGTACCAGCCACCCATCCATAGCTTTGGGATTCAACCCAAGTGTGATGACTGCAGCTGTATAACACGATGAACATAGAACAGTTTTGTACCTACCATAAATGTAGATGTTCGAGTGTATATACTGCTGCAGTCTAGGTTACCCTCCCACTATCCCCGCTACATACCAGGGTGTTAGTTATAACTCCATGTACATCAATCTATTAGATGCATGTCTATATGGTGTATTTGCTTACAGCTAGTACTATTGTTTATCTACTAAGGTATTTTTGCATAGTTATTTGTATTGCCTTCCTAGTTGGGGGTACCTAACATCTGGGGCAAGAAAAGCTGAAGAAAATGGCGTCGGCTGCCTCTTTTATCCCCCTGTCGCACTGACGTCAGGGAAGAAGTGACGACAACTGACGCCGGACCAAGACTTTGGGATTCGGCTGACTGCGGGACCGCCTGACGGCAGGATAACCCAGAGTATGATAACTGCAGCAGTATATACACTCGAACATCTACATTTATGGTAGGTAGAAAACTGTACTTTCTAGATACCAGGCACAAGATTCTTACAGGTCAAAGCAATGGGGTGCTTCTACCTCCAAATCTGGAGGAGATAAAGCGCAACCCTACAGAAAATAGTCCAAATGACTTCCCTCTGCCATCACCAAGCACTTACCTTTTGGCAGCACCCTTAGCGGGAAAATTTGCACTTTTTGCTCAAAATTGGCAGTTAATAACCCAGGACAAGTGGGTGCTAAACATAGTATCACAGGGATACAGATTCCATTTCCATACTCTGCCAATGGTAAACGGTTGGCCAGATCTGCCAACAAATCAATGGGCAGAGGCACAAAAATAGGTTACGGCCCTCATGGATATGGGGGCTATTCAGCCAGTACCAGAACAGGAAAAAGGACAAGGTTTTTACTCAAGACTGTTCTTGGTACCCAGAAAGGACAAGGCCTGGAGGCCAATACTGGAGTTATCAATTTTGAACACATTCCTGGACATTCCAAAATTCAAAGTGCTAACTTTGCAGCAGCTTCTGCCCATGCTGGGCAAGAATGCATGGCTGGTGACATACCTGCATGTCCCAATAAGGGAATCGTGCAGAAGATACCACCGTTTCAAGGCTGGCTTAATGCATTACCCAATTCTCTGCACTGCCCTTTGGCTTATCTACTGCGCCCAGGGTCTTTACAAAGTGCCTGGCACCAGTAATTGCTTTTTGCAGACAAAGAAGTATACACATATATCGTTACTTGGACGACTGTCTCATTAAAGCAGAGAGCAAAGACATTCTTCTTCAGCACCTGGCATTTGAGAAAAGGCTTCTAACATGCCTAGGGTACATAATAAACGAAAAGAAATCACAACTGCTACCCTCTCAAAAAGATAACATTCCTGGGTGCAAGTTTGAATACAACTGCCCATATGGCTTTCTTCATGCCAGACAAACAAAGGCAACTGACTACTTACTTCAAACTGATGGCAACAAAAATCCAGTTATCTGCAAGACAAATTCCATAGGCTTTGGGGTTCATGGCATCCTGCAACCTACTGATTCCATATGCAAGACTGCATATGAGGAAACTTCAGTGGTACCTAAAAAGTTTATGGAGTTAACATTGTCACAGTCTGGAAACAATGATTCCTCTCATTCCCTGCCTACAACAGGAGTTTGTATGGTGGGCAAAGGCATGTCACCAAAACATGGGACGGGCCTTCACTCTACCCCTGGCCAGCCAAACCTTAACAACAGATGCATCAGATTATGCATGGGGGCCCACCTGGTGGGAAGATGCATTCAGGGCATATGGACCCCAAAGCAAATGCATCTGCATATCAATCAAAAAAAGATGTTAGCTGTTCAAAACGCCCTGACAGCCTTCAAGGAATTACTTCATCCAGGACAACTACTGATAAAGACGGACAACACCACAGTTATGTGGTATATAAGCAAGCAAGGGGCACGCACTCATACTCTCTTTGCAAACTAGCCACGGCACTGTGGGACACAGCTTTGACTTACCAAGTACATCTTCAAGCTCAATTCCTGCCAGGAAAACAAAATACTCTGGCAGACGATTTAAGCAGAAACTTTATGGACCCTCAGAATTGGAAACTAGATCCACAAGTCTTCAACATGATAACAAAGAAATGGGTGAGCCTGGACATAGATCTATTTGCCTCCCCTCAAAATTACCAATTAAAAAAATACTGCACAAGGACTTATCACAGACAAGCATGGAAAGTGGATGCCCTATCCTTCAGTTGGAAAAACCTATTAGTTTACACCTTTCCTCGTGTGCCTCTTCTTCCCAAGGTCCTACTAAAAGTCAGACAAGAGAAACCAAAGATGATACTAATTGCACCAGACTGGCCCCGTCAATACTGGTACCCAATCCTAAGGAACTTATCTCATTACCCAGCTTGGACCTTACCTCAAAAACCTCAATTACTGTCCCAGCAAAACAATCAGATCCTGCACAATCAGCTCCAAACACTGAACCTGGCAGCATGGCTGATCCTGTAGTTATGCAAACAACACCTCTCAGTAAAGCTGTGATGGATGTCATTTTGGAAGCCAGAAGGTCTAGTACTAGAAAATCCTATGCTGATAAATGGAAGAGAATCTGTGCTTGGAATCAAGCACAAGGAGCTGATACAGCAAAACCAAATATTCCTCAGATATTACAATACTTGACTGAGATGCTTGACAAAGGCCTATCTTTCTCATCAATAAAAATCCATACCTCTGCCATTTTGGCTCATTACAATACAGAGCCACCCAATCTTTTCCCATCCTTTACTAAAGCAGTATCTTAGAGGAGCCAAAAATTTAAGGGCTCCCAGAAGATCACTAATACCTGCATGGGACCTCAATTATGTGTTGGAAAAGCTCAGCCTGCCTCCATTTGAACCAGCTGCTACTGCAGATCTAAAGTTCTTATCATGGAAAACAGCTCTGCTCCTGGCAATTACTTCAGTAAGAAGAGTTTCAGAGCTACAGGCCCTCATGGCTGTGGAGCCTTTTATCATATTTTACCCAGACAGGGTGCCTCTGAGTACCAATCCTTCATTTATGCCTAAGGTGGTTTTCAGTGTGGCTCTTAACCAAACTATTCATCTGCCAACTTTTTATCCAAACCCGCAGAACAAAGGGGAAAGAATTCTGCATTCCTTGGACGTACACAGACAGCTAAGATTCTACTTGAGCAGGACTAAAGCTCTAAGAAAAACTGAGCAATTACTAGTGACATATGCTGCAGGATCAGAAGGAAAGGCTATTTCAAAGCAGACTATTTCAAAGTGGATAAGCCACTGCATTCGTTTCTGCTATTTACACCATGGCAAACCTGTGCCCAAGGGCATTAGGTCTCATTCCACCAGAGCTGCAGCTACTTCAGCAGTCTTTCTCAGAGGAGTACCAACCAAAGACATTCTAGAGGCTGCTACTTGGAGTTCTGTTCACACCTTTACAAAGCATTATCATTTGCCTCTCTACTCTAAGTCCAGGGCAGGCTTTGCCACTGCAGTTCTGCAGGGCCTTATAGCCACCCCTAATGCTGTTTAGCTCCAGCCTCCCATCCATAGCTTTGGGATTCCACTCAAATGTAATGACTGCAACAGTGAAACATGAAGAACATAGTACAGTTGTGTACACTTACCATAAATGTAGATGTTCGAGTGTATTCACTGTTGCAGTCTGGGTTACCCTCCCGCCATCCCCCTTTCATTCTGGAGTTTATCTTTCCTTCACTATCTTCTACAACCTATGTGGTGTATTTGCTTGTAGATGAAGGTAAAGTTTGTAGTGTTGCATGTATATATAATTTTTATATATATTTTTGTTACCTTTTTGGGGGCACCTGACATCTGGGGCAAGAAAAACTAAAGAAAATGGCGTTGGCTGCTTGTTTTATACCCCTGATGACCTGGCGTCATGGAAGAGGAGACAGCAACCAATGCAGGACCCAAGACTTTGGAATTCAGGCCGACTGAGGGCAACCTGCCAGCAGATTACCCAAATGTAATGACTGCAACAGTGAATACACTCAAACATCTACATTTATGGTAAGTGTACACAACTGTACTTTCTGCACCACGCCAAAGACATCTAAAAAGATAAGTACCCTATTGGGGACCTTAATATTTTCTAGTTCTGGTTGCTATCCTTTGCTTAATTGTTAGCTGATTCTGTCCATGTTATCTAGGAAGGGAAGAGGTAAGTGCGGACATCAAATCCTGCAAAAAGACAGCCACACCCTCTGCCTCTTTTGCTTAGGGCATTCCCATGACTACAAATCCTGCTCTATTTGCCAGTTATTTGTTCCGAAGACCCTACGCAGCTGTCTAGCAGCCTTAAGCTTTTCGTTGAGAACCATTGCCTTAAAAGACTAGCCTTGGCCATAGAAGTGATGCCAGGTGTATTAGCCGAACCACCTAAGAAAAAGACCAAAGTTTCAAGGCCTGTAAAAGCTGTCCTGCCAGCTGCCGATCTAGGGGCTGAGGTGCGTCTGATGGCTTTGGCAACCACGGTGGATTCTGTTTTGGACACTGCTCTAGTTTCTCTGACCGGCACATCCACGGAGGTTATACCAATGAAAGGGGGAATCAGGTTCACCCGAACGCTCTTTGCTAGCTTCCATTACCAAGGACCCTTCCTCAGTTCCTACTATGACCTTGGAACCTAGGCCTATGCCTCCTCAGACCAGACCTAGGATGCTTTCACTCAAAAAGAAGCAAAAACTAAACACTTTTCTGCTTCCTCTAAGGGTATCCCAAATTGACAAACATTTTCCCAATCCCTTTTCCAGACCTTCATGGTCCTTAGGCCTGCTACTTCACAGGCCCCATTTGCTCTGCCAGCCTTGAGCCCTAGACCTGCATCCTTAAGTCCCTTGCCTCAAACTCCAGAAGAAGAATCTTCTTCATCTTCTGAAGATTCCCTTTCTTATACTTCACAACTGGCCTCCCCTTTAGGATACTGCTCACCAGAAGAGGACTCCCTAGAAGGTGATTTCCCAGTAGAAGACATTTAAATTTGGGGAAACAGTTACCAAAATGAGGGAGTATTTCAAGTGGGATTCCACCCAAATGACAAGAGGTTCAAAAAAGGATATAATGAGCTTCTCCAGATGGAATCCCCTTCTCCCTCAGCCATCCCTTCAGTCATCCCTGCATACTTGGATGTCTTTGCCTCACCCTCCAAAGCTCCTGATTTTCAGCCACCTGCACCAAAGAGACCAGACAGGTTCTATAAAGTACCTGACAACTGTAAATTTCTCATCGAGCCCCCTTTGGAAGACACTGCAGTAATTGCTGTTGCACTGCATAAGCAATCCAAGCAGATTCCCTCTTCTTCTTTTCTTCCATCAGATAAAGACAGCAAAATGATGGACAGGTTAAGGAAGAAAATTTATACATCTTCAACCCTGGCCTTCAGAGCCATCAACTACCAAACACATATGGTAAAATATGCCCTGGTTCTAGTATACCAGGCCTTAGACCAACTCAATTATGTTCCTGGTTCCTCCAGTAAAGCACAGGTTGCTTCTACCCTCTCATTGGCTGCACTCCATAAAATGCAGCTATGATGCTGCAGAAGCATCATTTAGATCAACTTCCTCTGTTTCTGTCTTTCGGAGGTACTCCTGGCTTAGGTTACAACCTCTGCCTGATGATTTTAAAAGTAAATTAATGGATGCTCTATTTGATAACAGTTTTCTTTTTGGTAAACAATCAGCAGAGCTTTTAAGGCCCTGCAAAAGAAAAGCAAAGAGTTGCAGGACATCAAGCATCTCTTTGTATCACCAGTACCAAAGTTTCACAGAAACTACCCTGCCAAACCCAATTTTTTCAGGAAGGCCTCCACACCACCCTCTTCAAAACAAAGAAAAGGTGCCAGGAAATCATCCTGTGCCAGGCATAGTATAGCAATAACCCACGCCTGGGTGTGGGTAATGCTAAATTTACCCACGGTTGGTGTGGTTTGGTCCCGAGGGCGAAGCCCAAGGGACCAAACAAAGCCAACCATGGGTAAATTTAGCATTACCCACACCCAGAAGTGGGTTATTGCTATTATACCATGACATTATTTAAGAAAAGAAACTATCACGTTTCTTAAATAATGGCATAGTATAATGCCTGTTTACTGCCCTTCCGCAGATGTCTGGCATCCGCGGCAGTTCTGATGTACTGCGCAGTACATCAGAGTTGTATGAGCAAAAGCAACGGAGAAAGCAAGATCTCCATTGCTTTTTAGTTCGCTATGTTAAATGAGTTTAACATAGCGAGACAGTTTTAAAATAAGCAACGGACATCTCCGTTGCTTATTTTAAAACTGTCTCGCTATGTTAAACTCATTTAACATAGCGAAACACTAAAAAAAAGCAACGGAGATCTTGCTTTCTCCGTTGCTTTTTTTTAAAACACTGCCTCGCTATGTTAAATGGGTTTAACATAGCGAGACAGTGTTTTAAAAAAACGAGTTATACTAATGGAAAAAAGTCCGGGCGACCGGACCTTTTTCCATTAGTATAACTCGATTTACAATGGGCACGCTGGCCAATCAGCGTGCACGTTTTGGGGGGATCATGGTATAATTTACAATAATCTACTGCTAGACAACTCTTTCCTGACAGGCCCAACAATGCCTGACTATCAGACCCCTACGAAAAAGCTTCTGCTTTCTGCCTATCTCTCTCACTGTCTTCCTCTGTGGCAAAACATCACCTCAGACAACTGGGTCTTTTCAATAGTGGAAAAAGGATATTTCATGACATGGAAAGAAAAAAAACATTCCAAAAGCAATCCCACATCCTCCAAAGGACCAAGTTCATCTCATCCCATGGGTCATTCAAGATCTGGTCCATCAGGGCACAATTCAAAAGGTCTCACCTGGACAGGAATGCCTAAGGTTTTATTCAAGGCTCTTCTTAATCCCAAGAAAGGATGGACCATGGAGACCCATCCTAGACCTGTCCCTCCTAAATCCCTTTTTCCATGTTCCCACCTTTCGCATGCTCTTCCTTCAAACTCTTCTTCCCCTATTGATCCCCAATTCTTATCTTGCCACTTTAGACCTAAAGGATGCATATTTTCACATCCTATTCACCCATCTTATAGCAAATACTTGCGTTTTGCTGTGCAGTCCTTGCATTATCAGTTTACTCCCTTGCGTTTTGGTTTGTCCACAACACCAAGGGTATTTACAAAATGCTTAGCTCCAGTGGTAGTCTTTTGCAGAACAAAAGGTGTTCAGATCTACCCATACCTGGACGATCTCCTTATCCAGGCAGATCGCCCAGATACCCTCCAAAGGCATTTACTATTCACCATTTCCCTCCTAGAAGCCTTAGGCTTCACTATCAACCAGCTCAAGTCCTCCCTGACCCCTTCACAAGCTCAGGTGTTCCTAGGGCACAAAATAAGGACAGATCTGATGAAGGCCTTCCTCCCCCCAGAAAAGGTCACATCTGTAACCTCATACTTCAAGAACCTACTCCTAGCCAGCAGCATTTCAGCCAGGGAGTTTCTATGCCTCTTGGGGTTTATGGCAACCACACTTCCTACTTACTTTGCAGGCTAGCTATCCAAGCATGGGAAATAGCCACCCTCTCCAAGGTAACACTGCAGACAGTTTACATTCCATCCCAAAACAATGTTCAGGCAGATGCTGTCAGCAGGTCAATAACTCTGAACCATGAACGGATGTTGCACAGGGATGTGTTTCTAGATATAGTCCACTGGTGGGGTACACCTCAAATAGATCTGTTTGCCTCCCCTCAGAACAGATAACTACAGTTATTCTGCATAAGGACTCCCTCTCCTCAGGCATGGAGGGTGGATGCATTCTCGATTTCCTGGAAAGGGAGGTTTCTTTATGCATCCCCCTCTTCCCTCTCATACAGAAAGTCCTGCTGAAGATTCAATAGGGCAATCCCAAAATCTTGCTGGCGACTCCCTTTTGGTCAAGGCAGCACTGGTTCCCCCTTCTTTTTGCACTAGCCAAGGGCATTCACCACGTTACCTCACATGGTGGACCACATCACACAACAGAAGGAATCTCTCATCTACCAGCACCTATAAACCCTCAAATTGACCCTGTGGATGATAAACTTCTGATCCCTTTTAGACGCTTTTACTCAGAGGGTGTGCTTTCGGTCCTACAGGAGGCCAGGAAGCCCACTACCAGAAGATCCTCCCCATCTAAATGGAAAAGGTTCTCCAACTGGTGTCTTCACAAACAACTAGATCCTTTTCAGGCAGATGTACCTCTAGCTTTTTCTTACTTCTGTGAACTACTTAAGAAAGAACATTTATATTCCTCTGTGAAAGTCCATTTATCAGCTATTTCTGCTTGCCTATCTCTCAATCCACCTTTGCTATCCACATTACAGGTAAAGCTTTTTCTTAATGGTGTGCTCCATATTAGGCCACCAAGAAAACCCATTCCCCCTCCTTGGGACCTGAATTACATTCTAGAAAAACTTACCACTGCACCTTTTGAGCCAGCAGCGTTAGCCTCCCTGAAGATGTGCACTTGGAAAACTGTGCTTCTAGTAGCCCGGACTTTGGCTAGGAGGGTTTCAGAACTACAGGCAGTCATGGCTATCCCACCATTCCTGATATTTCATAAGGATGGGGTCTCTCTTCGCACAAACCCATCCTTCATGCCTAAAGTGGTCAATAAACTTTTGCTTAACCAGTCCATCCACTTGCCCACCTTCTTTCCTTCTCCACAGAATGACAGTGAGAGAGTGCTCCATTTCTTTGATGTTCACAGGCAACTTAGATTTTACCTGGACAAGACTAAGAATATCAGAAAGTCTAACCGGTTGTTTGTTTCCTTTCTCCCCAGGGCTTTGGGCAAAGCTGTCTCCAAACAAAATATTTCTTCCTGGATTTCCAACACTATTACCTTCTGCTAATCTTTCCATGGTAAACACCTTCCCTGCACTGTGAGGGCCCAATCTACTAGGGCTGTGGTCTCCTCAGGGACTTTTTTCAAAGGCTTAGATACTACCACTATCCTAGAGGCAGCCACATGGTCTTCAGTCCATACTTTCATTAAACATTACAAGCTGGACTGTATCTCCAAGGCTAGGGCAGGCTTTGCAAAAGCCATTCCACATGGTTTCATAGAAGGTGGTTCTTCTGTCACCACCCATAACACATGCTGAGCTTTGGTGCTCTCCCTCATGTTTAGAATACTGCAACATGAGAATAGAAGGCCATAGAATAGTTGTGTAAAATCTTACCATAACCATGGATCTCCTTCTCGTCCATGTTGCAGAATTCCTATCCCTCCCTCCTACCCACACTAAGACATCTACCTCTTCTTCTCCTTTATATTTGGTTAACTTCCCCTCTCTGGATGACATCCTGATCAGCTTCCCTTAAATTACTGTCTGACTGGGGCATTCAGTTGTGAGGTCTGTATATGTGGATGTCATGTATGGCCCACGGTTTATGATACCTACGTGTGACATCTCATGCACCATACAGCAGCCAAGCTAAGCTTTTGTATATGAGCCAGAAGTTTGGGTCACCTCAGGCAGAGGATCCCTCATGTTTAAAATACTGCAAAATGGAAGAGAAGGACATCTATTTTTATGGTAAGATTTTACACAACTATTCTTTACCTGTGGTGTAGTGACTTGAGTGCGTGCGTAACGTGGCAGATCCTGGCTCCAGATAAACACTACTATCTTCTCCTTGTTCAGTCTGGTGAGTGGGACATCTGTGTGTCATACAATGGAGTCCCCTATGACAAGAGTCCTGGGTAATGTGTTTGGTTTGCCTTATGGGCTTTGCTGTTGAAGCTCCACTGGGTGTAGCAGTATATGTGGTGTTTGATGTTGCCACTGGTGAGTGCTTTAGAGATTGCCGAGGTTAAGCATTACTGTTTATAGGCTTAGGAGGACTTTGAGGTTTGGGAAGACTGCTGCTTTTACTTCCACAGCATAGTTCGGCCTTTGTGCATGGTGGACACTATGTGAGGAGGATGTAATGTGTCTTCTTAACTTTGTTTGTATGCAAGAGGTTTGCCTACAGTGAATTTATGTGTGCACATCTCTTGCATACTGTGTTTGATTTTTTTAAAGATTAAATATTTGTCTGTCAGCATGAGACAACTGCTACGTTGTCTCAGAATGCCCATATCTACCAAGATGGCTACGGAGACATTTGGAAATTGCATATCCATGTTGTCCGGACCTGTATTTGGGTGGGCTACTGTAGGTAATGGAATGAGTTATACAGAGATCTCTTTGGGTAGTCTCTGGGGTTTGGCACTTCACTAGCTCAAATTGTGTTAAGATTTGATAATAGTGCTATTTAATGTGCAAAGAAGCTGTTGTAAGCATTTCTCAGTGTAATGGCTATGTTTTAGCCACACTATGTTGTAGGTTTTAGTTTTAAGGGAAGTTTTATAGATAAAATTTACTTTCTGGGCATTTCTATTTGTACAGGGCAATACTAACCTCTTGATGTAATAGCACCAAAAAATCCTGATCGTGAGTGTAATATTACAACAAAACAAACTCCCTTGACAAGGCAATTTCAAGTATTAGGGAACTTTAGAAGGAATTAATGGCAAATTTAATAAATAAAGCAGTAGCACTCTAAACACTTATCTAAAGTGCAAAACAATAAAAAAAAAAAACGCATCTGCCAACGACGGAGCAGTATGAATTTACGACCCCTTCACTATGTGGTAGTGAGAGTGCCAAGCAAATGGGAGCTCTGGGAAAATGAGCAGGAGACCATTTGTAGTAAGGGACGTTTACTCAAGTACAATACTGGTTTGCTGGTGGGCACTTGGTATTATGGATATATGGGAAACAATGGGTGGGAAAGTACTTAAATAGGTTACACAACAGAAAATAGCAATTAAAGAGAGAAGGAAGGGAATCATTCATTTTTACTAGATTTTTTTTTTCTAAAGTGAGACATTTCTGCTAGAATTATTGTATGAACCAGACATTTTTGCTACAGTTAAATTACTTGCAAGAAATGCTGTTTGTTTTCAAAGCAGAAATTTCTGATAGAATCATTTTTAAAATATATTTGTCGACAGAGTTATTTTTCAAATCATAAATTTTCTTCTAGAGTCTAAAGTTTATCTGTTGTCAGGAGACACTGTTAGTAACTTATGCATATTTCTCATTACAGCTGAGTGACGTCTACATGCGTTTCTGCAGTTATCTCCTACTGCTCCTCTAGGCGTCAAATTTTGCCTGTTCATATTTGCATTAATAAATTCAAAACCATGCTATACACAAGGTATCAGAATATTTTATCTTGAAGCATTTATGATGGCAAACACAACTGTACTGATATATGACCTTTGTTAACAAGTGTTTGTTAGAACTGTAAGGTGATAAATTCAATTTTTAAAGGCTGAAGCCACACCCACTGGGAGTTAAAGGTATACACTCAAAAGATCTCTGCTGGAGGGAATGATTTAAACACTGTAACTGTCCTGTATTTGCATCGCTGCTGTGAATTGTGAAAACTTATTAAATGCAAACAATTTATAGCTGCCATTTAAACTGAAGTTGTGCTTATGCTGTGTGTTTTGAAACTTTTCTTTTTCCAAGTGTCTCTTCCCAGAGTACATGCACCCTAAGCAAAACAGAAGATTATGATCTGGTTTCCAATCATAACCAGCTTGTTAAGTGCTGGATGCCAAAAAATCACACTGAGAGTGAAGCTTCAGAGCCGAATCATGGCATATATGTCAAGAACACATAAACTGGGTTATGACTGGGGACCAGATCATAATTCTTTGTAGTGCATGGAGCTTTGTATGCTCCATGTACTACCGGTTACACAGAAAAAAGTATAGGAGCACAAAGTGTTATACCAGCTTTTAAAGGTTTAGAAAGCTGGTAAAGCACTTGACACTGCCACCATACAACAGGCAGAAACAAAGTGCTCCTCTGAAGACTTAATGGCTTGTAAAGCTGTTGGATACTTTATCCTGTAGAACAAAGCATCTAACAGCTTTAAAAGCTGTTTTACCTTCCACTGCTGCTCTTTGACAGCCAGCACTGTCTGTTAGTCCTTTTCACGAGCCACACAGTGCTAAGGTACCCTTAACAAGCTTTTAACATCCCTAAGCACTGTAATGATCAGGTCTTCTGCTAGGATTTTATCTTTTTTCATGATTTTGGAGCATAATTGCAATGTTCCATGAATGACATAAATAACTGTACCAAATTTTACTCATTATATTACAGTCATTTTACTTGCCGTATGTTGAGCTACAAGAGCAGTTCCCAAAATGGTACATTTTTAGCATGAAATCAAAACAGTCACAGCTACATACACACACACACACACACACACACACACACACACACACACACACACACACACACGTCTCCAGACTTTTGGCATAATTGAAGTCCCTTGATTTTTTTTTTTTTTATTATGGACTAATTATATGTGTTACCATTGATTAAGTGCTGTGCTACTTTGCCACAATCTTTATGACTTGTTTGATAGACATGCTGTCCTAAGAAAATTAATCGGGTGTCATCAATCCTCTACGTGGATCTTACCACAGCTAAAATCTGTTCTGTCAGGATACAAATCTTGGCTGACACACTCATGGAATAGAACTGCTGCCACATGGAATAGTTGTACAATGTTTGTAAACAAAATTAATATGATTATTCCTGCTGCAAACAGTAATTTTTTGCAAGAACTGCATGCAGTCACATATTTTGTCTGCACCCACAAAAGAGGTGAATACTTAATGGGTCCTTGCAAAAATAAAATATTTTATGCAAAATTCCATACTTTCCCAGCAACATTCACCCTCCCCACCCCTAGTAGCCAGCCTGTCATGCATTTTACTCCCAAAATTCAAGTTTAAAATGGTATTTTGACGCAAGGAATCATCAAATATAAGGGACTCTTTCTACTCTGGAAGTCTATGAGAGTGTGGGAATGGACAGTCCAGGCACACAGATCCATGTCTCTACTCCAGATTCCAGAATAATCGGTGTCACTGTCAGATTGAGTAGTAATATCGTAGTGCCCTACAAATAAATTTTCATACAAGCAAAGCAGAATTATTATATACAAGTTGGGATTTTCCATTCTGTGACTTAATCACCTTCTCCAGAAACTTGGAGTACCAACATTTTTTTCTCTGTGATCCCTACTTGCAAGGCCAGATACAGTGATATCTTTTTTCCACTTCTTATAATAATCAAAGTCTTTTGCAAAGCCAAGGAAGTCTTGACATCAGGGTTGTAGTTACCTGTTGCTGGCGGAGACAGATTTAGTTTCCACTACTACTTGAGTTTCTCCAAGCTCCTTTTTTGGCTTCCTTATCACAAAGCATTTCTTAACTAATCCCTTCAGGAAGCTCTATCTGGACTTTCACTCACTCAAACCAAGGGCTTAATTGTTATAGGTTAGCTAGTCAGTACGTCTGCAGAGTTTTCAACATGGCTGGTCTCCATATTACTTTTTCCCAGAGACCTTCCTGATAGACTTGTCAAGACAAATGGAAATGCTTTTCAATTTAGACTTCTGACAGAGGACCCCTTCCCTTCCACAAGTCTGTGGTCAATAGTATCTACTGGAATTACTTAATTCAGGACCAAGTTATTCAACAGTTAAAAGTCATTTGGTGGTTCTCTAAAATTTCTGCTTTATGTTAGGATTCTAAGGTAATAGCTACCTTACCAGTTTGCAAGACCTTTCTCTAAGGTATGTTTTGCTTTGACCTCTAGTCAGAGAGTTGCTTCCACCTTGGGAAATATTTTTATTCTATGGAATGTCTCTACTGAGTCTGCTGCTTCAAAAGAATTCCAAATTATTATCCTGGAAGGCTTTGTTCTTTGTGGCAGTATCTTCTGTTAGATGAATCTTGATCTTCATGACTTGTTCATATGTTATTTGGTCTTCTGTAAAGATACCATTGCCTTGCAAACAAATCCTTTTATGCCTAAAGTAGTAACACTGAAATGAACAGTTCAGGTACTAAACTCATCAAATCGTAATGATCGTTTCAGATATTTCTTAGGATTATCGTAGTGACATCTCCCGATATCAAATATTGTCTGCTCATATTTAAATTAATAATTTCAAAATCATTCTACATACAGACTCTTGAAAGATTTATTAAAGCTTACACGCAGAGCAATGACAAATGCATTGATACTTGACCTCTGTCTAGTACAGCTAAACAGACAATAAATGTAGTTTGTGCACTATTTACTTAAGTTATCATAATTTTCATTTCTCTGAACATCTCAACAGCCAAGCAAAACAGGCATAACTGCTTAGTTAGATGTAAAAAAAATGCTACTAACAGTATCTGCTGGCTTTAGTGTTTAATGAGATAACTGCAAGTTGTGTATATACACACTGAGCACAGTGGATAAGAGTTGTTGACCGCAGCTGTTAGCTGAGATATATAAGTATCCTGTTTTTTTCGATTATTTATACAGATTATTGTTTTTAACAATTAATATATAGTACTTTTATTGTCTGCTTTTTAGTCTTCGAGTGTATTTTATTGCTATTAACTAATCTGCACAAGTAACCGATTTGTCTGCAGTTAAAAGCATTTTGTATCTTTACAAATCTTTATCTGTTTGAGGATTTCTCTAGTGCTACTGGCTGTATGCTATTGTTTCTAGCTGAAGCCTCTCTTTAACTTGGTAAGATTGTGTTAATAGTCTGCTGAGTGGGGGGCTGGTTCTTTTGTGTTCTTGTAAAAAAAAAAGTTGTTCTTCTGGTATTTAAGCCCTAACTTTGATAGGGTTTCTGTCTATACACACTGAGCAGAGTGGATAAGAGTTGTTGACCGCAGCTGTTAGCTGAGATATATAAGTATCCTGTTTTTTTTTTCGATTATTTATACAGATTATTGTTTTTAACAATTAATATATAGCACTTTTATTGTCTGCTTTTTAGTCTTTGAGTGTATTTTATTGCTATTAACTAATCTGCACAAGTAACTGATTTGTCTGCAGTTAAAAGCATTCTGTATCTTTACAAATCTTTATCTGTTTGTGGCTTTCTCTAGTGCTACTGGCTGTAGGCTATTGTCCCCACCCTCCTGCCCAGTTGGTGTCTTGCTCTTCTACTTGGTGGCTTTGCAGTTGCCCGCCCCTACTGTAAATCTGATCTGTGACACTCCTCCCAGTCTAGTGTCATTAGCTCAATCTGTCTAGTAGAGAGAGAACATTTGATAAGGCCTTCTGTTTCTCCTTTTTCCCTTTCAAAAAAAAAAACTTTTTTTTTGCCTGAACCTCCTTGTGTTCTGACTGTGCTTCTCAAACATTTTGGAAATATAGAGTATATTTCAGGGCATTTATTATAACTGTAATTGCCTTAATATTGCTACAACTCAAGTGCCCTAGGTTGCACTGCATCTGAAGTGTTTGTGTGTTTTAGCTGCTTTTCTGTATATATAGACTTCTTGCATTCCTGCCTGTATTTCTGAGTTTTTTTGCACTTTTAAAGTTTGTTTTTGCTTAGTTTAACTGGTAGGCTACACACTCAAGTGTACTAGCTGAATTAAAGCATTTACTGTGTTTCTGTACCTAATTTCTGCTACTTTGTAAAAAAAAAGAAAAAAAAAATCCTTGTTTCCCGCCTTTACTGAACTAGAATAGTCCAGTCTTCAGGTATTGCTGATCTCTGGGCTGTGTCATAGTTCCTGTGTTGTCCATATCCTTATTTGGATAGGACGAAGCTTCTTTGTTCACCAGTGAGAGTGGGGGAGCTCTGAGCAGCCTATCTGTCCCTTGAGGAGTGGTTCCAGCCCAGTGACCTGTAGCTTATTGGCCGTTTTGGGCCATTTCATATCTCTTTCTAACCCCCTGCTTTAAAGCCAGCTTTAGCGCACTTTTGCGCTTGTAATTTAAAGTTTGTCCTGTTTGTTGCATTTACCTGTTGAGGCTACACACTCAAGTGCACTAGCTTGCAAAAAAAAAAAAATTATCCTTGTTTCCCATCTTTCCTGACCTAGAGTAGTCCAAATACAGGCTTTGCTGTATTCTGGACTTTTGGAAAGTTCCTGTGTTGCCCATTTCCTTTCTTGGATAAAGGGAGGCTTCTTTTTTCACCAATGGCAGTGGGGAGCTTACAGCAGCCTATCTGTCCCTGGAGGAGTGTTCCCAGCACAAGAATCTGGTAGTCTATTGGCTGTTTTGGGCCAGTTTCTAGCTCTTTCAAGTCCCCCTGTATAAAACCCGCTTTGGCGCGGTTTGTGCGCTTGTTACTACTCAGCCAAGCTCCTTGTGGTCCTGCAGAGTGGTGCTAGCAGCATAGAGGCTAAAAGAGCGACTGCTAACCTGATAAAAGTGTTTTTTTTCCGGCTACTACCTGGGCGACTGTCCGATCTAGCTAAACTGCAAGTATTTCTGCTTCTTGAACTGTTTTAAACTGTTTAAAGTTGTTTTTGCACCTGCACTTTTAAAGTTTGCCCTGTTTGTTGCATTTACCTGTTGAGGCTACACACACAAGTGCGCTAGCCTGTGTTACATATTTATTGCACTTTCCTGCTGTTTGTTGCAAAAAAGAAAAAAAATTATCCTTGTTTCCCATCTTTCCTGACCTAGAGTAGTCCAAATACAGGCTTTGCTGTATTCTGGACTTTTGGAAAGTTCCTGTGTTGCCCATTTCCTTTCTTGGATAAAGGGAGGCTTCTTTGTTCACCAGTGGCAGTGGGGAGCTTGGAGCAGCCTATCTATCCCTGGAGGAGTGTTTCCAGCACAAGAATCTGGTAGTCTATTGGCTGTTTTGGGCCAATTTCTAGCTCTTTCAAGTCCCCCTGTATAAAACCCACTTTAGCGCGGCTTTGCGCGATTTTGCGCATAGCGCAGCATCAGGCAGCTCCGCTTAATTGGGTTTAAACCATTCTCGGCTACACAAAGTCTGCTCTTCACTTTTTCCCTTAGAACTGATCTAGTTCTCATAATAAACACCCTATTCCCAATCTAAAGCCTGGCACTTGCTCACTAAAGCAATTATATAAGTCAGCACTAAAAAATTAAAAGCACTACACCCTCACAAACTCCCCTTGAGTACTTTGTTCCCCATTGGTCCTTTTTTTAATTATAAAGGAATTCCCAATACTATTCTAGCATGTCCAAAGGTCAGTTGTCAATCTCCTCTCCAGTCCAGCTGGTGAATCTGGGAATCTTGAGGCGATGTTACAACTGCCTCATGTACACAGACAACCCTCTCCTCCTCCCAACAAATTCCAACACATGTGAGAGATGCAACCATATAGCCAAACTGGAGGCTAAGCTCTCTCAACTCAGTACTGGTGTAACCAGTCAGGAGGAGAAGGAAACCACACTCACTACAATTCCAGTCTCACATAGACCTACCACGACAGCAAACCAAACACATAAACACACAAAAACATACTGCGAGGCTCTAAATAAAAATCTGCCTAAGCAGCAGAGACCTCCAAAGCAGACACCCAAGCAACCGCTACCCCAAAACAAAACACATGCAACACATAGCTCACAAAGCCAGTGTGCTGAACAGTCACAGCCCTTAAGGCTAAACAACACACCTGATACACTTGTAATAGGTGACTCTATCGTCAGGCACACTGACGTCCCGCTCACCAGGCTGAACAAGGAGAAGGTCATGGTGAGCTACCTGTCGGGCGCTAGGATCCGCCACATAACACAAGCACTCAGGTCACTCCAAGGCAAGTACAAATATGACTCAGTCATTGTCCATGCTGGTGTGAATGACCTGAGACGTACCTCCTTGGACTACATGAAAAGAGACATAGAGGAGCTCTCTGAGCATGTAGCCCAGACTGGTATGACCCTGACCTTGAGTAGCATCTTACCCTCACCAAGAATGATGCCACAATATGAAGACAAGATGATCAATTTCAACAATTGGCTTAAGTATTGGTGTCATTCAAAGGGGATGCAATGCCTGTCTGCCTGGGATGACATGCTCGACAAGCCACGATGCTTCGCTAGGGACGGCTTGCACCTGTCACCCCTGGGCTTTCGGATATTGGCAAAGGCTCTTGCCACCCCTATAGTGCCTTTTTTAGGCAAGGCTCAAAAGACAAACCCACCTCCATAGGTATCACAAGGGATAAGAAACTAAGAGTAATGCTACTTAACGCCAGAAGTCTAAACCTCAAGATGCACGCACTCGAAACTCTCCTTAGCATGGAGAACATCAATATCTGTGCAGTAACAGAAACCTGGTTCAAAGCTCCTGAGAGCACCCCAGCACTACCAGGTTATACCTCATACCATGTTTTTCGGCCCCAAAACTTGGACTGAACCACAAAAGGAGGGGGAGTATCAATATTTGTCAAAGATACCCACACCTCCAGGTTGGTGGCACAGCACAAAGCATCAGAGACTATCCATGTGCAACTAACAGTGGGTAAAACTGCCTTCCAGTTTATATCCTGCTACAGACCACCCTCCCAAACCCAGGAACCCCACTCGGCCTTCCTGAGAACACTGGAAAATATGAAGGTCTCTCCAAACACCATTCTATTGGGTGACTTCAACTACCCTAACATAGACTGGAAGCATTACTCTAGCTCCAACACTCTAGCCTGAAGGTTCCTAGAATTTATAAACTCAAATGCTATGGAACAACTTGTTGCCACTCCCACAAGAGGGGAAAACATACTGGACCTGATCATCACCAACATGGGGAGTCTATGCTCCAGACCAGAAGTGTATCCCTCACTGGTAAGATCAGACCATAAACTAATCTCACTAGATATTCAGATCCCGACCCCAGCCCCTGCCCAGAAAACCACAGTGAAAAACTTCTCTAAAGCAAATTTCACACTCCTCAAAACCGAGGTGGAATCCTTCAAAGCCCCTGGGCCTGTGGAAAATATGGCCCAGACTGCAAAATCCTTTATAAACGCATTCTATGAACACCTTCAGGAATGCATGGATCATGCAATCCCAAATAAAACCAAGACCCAATCCTCCAAAGTTAGGCATCCTGTCTGGTGGACCCCAGCCATAAACAAACTATACAATAGAAGGAGGAAGCTACTACATGATAGAGCAAAATCCCAAAAAGGGAAGGCATCTCTGATCAGTATTAGCAAAAAACTACGGGCACTCATAAAATCGTCTAAGGCCAGCTTTGAGAGAAAAATTGCACAGGACACTAAGGATAATCACAAGGCTTTCTTTAGTTATGTTAGGAACCTGGGTGGGAATTCCCAGATATGCTTAGAATTAGTCCAAAATGACAAAAAATACACTGAACCCACAGACATTGCCAACATCCTAGCTGACAGGTTCAGTGCAAACTTCTCCCCCCCTTCCCCACCAAAAGGGCAAATATCTATCTCAACAGAATGCTTCCCCCCTGACATCTCAGAGGCTCAGGTAAGAGCCACCCTCTCCAAAGCAAAAAACACAGCATCAATGGGACCAGATGGTGTCCCGGGCTGCGTCCTACATGAACTCCAAGAAGAACTAAACCCAAACATAAAACTACTGTTCAATCTCAGCCTTACTACAGGATATGTACCCAAAGAGTGGCGTACAGCAACAGTGGTCCCTCTCCACAAAGGTGGTGCCTCAATGGATCCTGGAAACTATCGCCCCATAAGCCTGACTAGCTTGGTCTGCAAAGCTATGGAAAGGATCATCATGGACCTCATAAATAAAGATATTGGGGACCTACAGACACTGGATCCTACCCAGTTCAGCTTTGTTAAGAGCAGATCCTGCCTCTTAAACCTGGTTGATTTCTTTGAAACAGTCACCAAGGCCATTGATGAGGGGAAGGTGGTCCACACAGCCTACCTGGACCTTGCAAAAGCCTTCGATACAATACCCCACTCGGGCATTATAGATAAGCTCACCAGCTTAAATATAAACCCTATGTCACTAGATGGGTTGCAAACTGGCTCAAGGATAGAACCCACATGTTTAGAATTGCTGGAGCCATGTCAGACTCCAAACCAGTTACAAGTGGCATCCCACAAGGCTCAGTCCTGGGACCTCTCTTGTTCGGTATATATTTCTCGGAGGTACAGGCTAACACGGAAGGACTGTGGCTGACCAAGTTCGCAGATGACTGCAAACTGGGCACCATAATCAACTCTCCAGCCGACACAAGCATCCTACAAAAGGGCCTCATAGAAACAGACAACTGGTGCCAGAGCCATGGCCTCAAGCTAAACGCCAAAAAGTGTTTAGTCATCCCCTTTGGCAAAAACAAAGTGCCCACAAATTACCACACAGGTGGTAATCCATTAAGTATGGAAGAAGTAATTAGGGACCTGGGGACCCAAGTTGATAGCAATCTCTCATTTGACAATCACGTGGCCAAAGTGGTTAGAAAAACATTTTATATAGCCCACCTAATCATGAAGGATTCACATCTAGATCAGGGGAGGTCATCGTGCCTCTTTACTCATCCCTCATCAGGCCCATAATTGAGTACAATGCCCCTTTTGGGATGTACCTTACCAGACACCTGCAGCAACTGGAAAGACCCCAAAAGTACCTCACCAAGAGGATCAAAGGGCTCAAACAGATGCCATATGCTGCCCGGTTAAAGAAACTCCAGCTCTACTCAGTGGCATACCGCCTGCTCAGAGGCGATCTGTGCCTGACGTATAAAGCCATGTCCAACCCGGAATTAATGGACATGCTGCACCTCAGAAAATCCAAATCCCATCGAGCTACACGCTTGAGAGACTTGAACCTCAGCACTGAAATAAATAGGACATGCTGGAGGGACAGATTCATAACCCAGAGGCTCCCTTCACTCTGGAATAAAATCCCAGTCCAGGTTAGGCAGAGTCCCTCATTGACTCTCTTCAAGATGAATCTTGATGAGTGGATGGGAGATAGTAGGTTTACCCCGGGTATCACTTCTGTGTCACTGTTAGACAGAGGCACAGTATACTAACCTCGAAAAAGGGCATAGCAAAATTCATTTAAAATGGGTGGCGAAAGCCAAACACACTCTGGCTAGGCTTATAAATGCCCTGGGGCAGATAGCCTAGTATGAACCTATGAACCTATTACACAAATTACTGTGCACTTTATTGTAATTTACAAGATCCAGTTTAAGACATCAGATCTAATGAATACTATCACTGCAGACATTACTTTGTGCTGAACAGTTTGCCATTTGCACTTCTGTTGGAACACTTACAGTTTTAGAGACATTAACATCTGTTTGAACTCATGAACTGTGAAGATATAACTTCATTTTCTCAAAAATCTCAGGATGAGGCCAGTGGAAGTTAAAAAAAACAACCTTCCAGAGCTCCATTATAGGGAATGAGTTAAGGATTTTATGTTTATGTTTATTAGATATGACAAACCTTAATGAATTTAAAAAGAAATGAGTAACATCTTGAAAGGCACTCCATAAAATAAACAACGTGAAGAGGATATGAAACAAATATTTTAAAAAGTGCGAAAAGTATAAACAGTCCCAACAAAAAGTCACATTTTGAAACTTACTGTTTATTACAGCTTTAAAGCATTCTTGTCCCACTTCAAACCACAAGTGTTGGGGGTAGGTTGTGACTCCAAACGCCTACTACTCGTGTACTTCTGAGATCACAATACCTTGGAATAAGGGGAATACACTGAGGTGCTACAACCTCAGGCTTGGTGTATATTCTCTCGCACGTGCACTTTGTATTTGTGCTATTCTGGGGCATCACAGCTTAGTCCTTGGTATAGCAGTAGTCCCCACTCATGCTGGGTTTAAAAAGCTATTATTTACAAAGGTGCAACTTCAGGAAAATCCCAAGGATGGCCTTAGCAAAATGCTCAGAAAAAGTACTACACTTAGTAAAACAAAAAATCTATTTTCTCATGCAAATTTACTTCACCACTGCAGCATTCTTTCTTACATTCCTAGAGTCAGTGTTAATATTGAAGTTAAGATAGTTTGATTTCAGAGGACCTTGGCAAGGTAAGCAAATGATACGTTTCTAGGTAGGTTGTCAGAACAGCCAGCAAAGAAGTCCCTGACATGAGAGAACCAGTGGGGACATAAAGAACCCAAAGCTTTTTCAAGTATGCAGGATCCATATTCTACATGATGATTTACTGAGGAGTGTCTTAGATATGGACCAGGCAAAAAACAGCAAAGGAGTGATATGACAGGAACACAAAGTCATCATCATTAATCTTGCCGCAGTGTTCTGCACCCTTTGCAGCCACACTAGGTCCTCATCCATTATCCAAACCCAATACAGTTAGGAAACTAAAATTAAAACTCTTAATAACCACCTAGCATGTTGGCTTATGCCTACATGGGGGTGAAAAATCAAGAAGTCAACTATAAAAGTAATGCTTAACTAGAATTTAAGCAAACCTCATGACCTTCATTCACTGATCTTTAAAGAAATATTACATTTATTTTTTTCTGCTTTGAGCATTTGTTTTCTTTAATGTTAAATGTGACGATATGTGTTGTTTAGTAGTGCAACCATATTTCACAGTAAATAATGCCACGGAAAATCCTCAATTAAAGCCTCTTGGACTTAATATCAAAAAATGCCTTTAAAATAATCCATAACCTCCATGTCCAGTTTACCACAGGCCAAGTCCCATAGCATATCCTAGCAAGCTGTAGGCCACCCTCTCTGTCCCATAAAAACCCATAACTCATGCTTAGATCTGTTATAGACACTCATACCATTTAACCAAATACCCTACTCATGGGGAACTTTAATTATCCTTGTATAAACTGGAAAGTCTATAAGACCCCAAATTTACAGGAGCAGAGATTCTTAGACTTTGTAAAAACAAACACTCTGGACCAATTAGTGCATACTTTACTAGACATATGAACATACTGGACTTGGTGCTATGAAATATGGGAGAAGACTGCACAACCTCCCAACTACAGTGTCGTGTCCTCTCTGGTAAGGTCAGACCCAACAAATGTATACAGACACTGGAAATGCTCAATGAAGTAGAAGCTTTTAATATTCCACAATGCAATGTTCACAAAGCTTTCATGCATGGCTACCCTTCTTCAGTGTGACAATAAAAGACTACATTTAGCACAATGACTTCAATATATAGATCTGATGCTATCTGTGTCATTATTCATCACAGATGGGTCTTGGATCTGACCTCAGATCCGAGCTGGCAACTGTTGGCAGATCCAGAGCTCACGTTCCTCCCCTTCCCATAATCCCCTACTGACCTGTAACTCAGATTTCATTTGCCGCGGAAACACTAGGAGTTGATTCCTGTAGCTCAAGCTGTAGAACAGATAAGTGTCATTCCTTTTGGGTTTTTTCTTGCTTACATTTACCTATAGTGCTTTCTTAACCTCTTCTTATGGGTTAATGTATTTAGTTTTTGTTTCCTCCCCTCACTGTACTTTACCTAGGGTTTGTCCCTTGGGTTTCTGCCTTTTTTCGTGGGTCCTTTCCTTAGCTATTTTTCTAGTTAAAGTATAGTTTTTCCTTAAATACATATTTATTTAGAAAGGATAGTTTTTTGGGATCTCTTCTACCTTTCTCCTTTCCCAAAAGTGTGCATGATGCCTTCTCTCTGTCAGGTGTTTTTGTGTGTGTTTGGCTGTCTCTTCTGAAAATGTCTGACAAGCCCTCTGGCTTTAAGAGATGCTCCTCATGCAGTCGGAAGATACCTCATTCCGACTTGCATGAGGAGTGTGTTTACTGTTTAGCAGAGTCTCACCTGGAGGTTGAATGTGACATTTGTGCCACATTCACCCCACCAGGGCTCTCATGGAGCAGAAACAAATTATTACTAATGGGGCTAGCTAAGGGGGTCCCCCTCTACAACTCCTTTGGATCCTAAGAGGAAGACTTCCTCTTCCTCTAAGGAATCCCCCTCTAAAAAGCCAAGGCTGTCGGATTTCACATCCCCGGATCAAAGGCCAGCCTCTTTAGCTTCGCATCTGAGCTCTTGCTCTCCAAGAGCCCAGGATAATTCTCTCAGATCCGAGGCCTCAGCACTTTACAGACATTCGGATCCGACTCTGCTCAAACAGTCTTCAGATCTGACCCATCTGTCAGATCCATCTGCAGCACCAATTAACGCATCGGATCTGTTTAGGACTTCAGATCCAAAGGTTCTATTGGATCCAGTAGTCATTGAAATTTCCCCATCAATGTCCAGAAACTTGGATCCGATGCATTGGAGTTGGTCCCCTCCTGGGATCACAGAACTTTATCATCTCCAGCAAGGTCAGGGCATTCTTCTGTATCTTCCAGGTCTTCCAGAAGCCTCCTATCCACGGATATGAATAGGATGATGAGTTTCCTCAAGGCTCAAATCAAGTTGGGCTTGTTACCATCCCCAGCACAGTTGCCTGGGTACCTTCTCTGTCCATGGGACTTCACTCTCCTCATCTGACCCAACTGGGTTTAGATCACCAGGACCAGAGCATTCCTTGTGAGAGGCCAATAGTGTCCAGCATTCCCTCCTTCCTGACACCATCAGGGTCCCTGGGGGGATCTGTTCTGCTCCCCTCAAAACATGCTGTCCCTTGGCCCCATGAGGCCTGTGCTAGTTCCCGAGGGGTGGGGTCGGGCTCTGAGTTTTTATACTGTTCCCTACCCTTGGGGGTCTCCATACTGGATAGCTCAGGACCGATATCATCTGGAGACGGTGCTGCAATGGGGTCCCTCCTTCCTACCTCAGTGGCTGCGGATGTGGGAGAGGTGAGGGGGGCCTCATCCAGTCTGTTGGCCTTCCAGATAGTAGATAGGACATTCTCTGGCTAGGCAGTTACCTATCCTTCATATCTAGGTCCTCCCCAGGCCCTCTCAGCTTTCGGCAGTGAGGTCTCATCATCCTTCCAGGGTCCCCCCCCCAGGAGCACCTTCAGACAGGCATTACCCCACTTGGGGTCCTGGTCCAGAGCCCACCGTGGAGGAAACCTCTCGGAAGAGGATGTGTAAGAGGAGGCACTTGGACTGCCCTAGAGACTCCCTCACTGAGGACATGGATTTCAAGGAGGGAGCTGGGTCCCTCAGATGTCCACCTGAGGAAGTGTCCTTTGGAGAAATCCTCAAAATTTTCAAGCAAAGAGGTGGTTGGTCTTCCCCCACCCCATCTTTGGAGGAATCCATGTTCCTGAAGGCCTTCAGGGCAGGCCCATCTTCTACTTGGGTGTCTCCACCTTTCACTGAGCTTGTAGAACTCATCACTGGTAGGGAGTGGAATGAGCTGAACACAGTGGAACCGGTACCCAAAAAGGTGGAGACAAATTCCTCAGTCCCCCCAAAGATAAGGCCTTTTGGAGTAAGGGTGTCCCCACTGATGCCATCGTGGTGGGTGCTGCTACAAAAAAGGAGCTAGAGGAGCAGAGCTTCTTGGTCCATCCCCCTGAACACAGTCTCTTGGGCGACTGAACATTTCAGAAAGGGCATTTGCTTTGCCTCAGCTACATTCGGACTGATGGCAGCCAACTATATGGCACATTTTACCCTGCTTCAGAGGGACTTGATATCAGATCTCACCACTTCCCTTACAGAGTTGCTGCCTCCGGAGAATCTTAAGCTGGACTCTCCTAAGCTGCCCACTCTGACTTCCCTGGTTAATGCCTCAATGAGGTTGATCTCCAATGCGGCAGAGGCCACCTTTCGAGCATCTGGCACAGGAATCACCATCAGATGGCATGTCTGGCTTTGCCTTTGTGGGTTTGCAGAACCCTTCAATGTGTCTTTTACCAATGCCCCCTTTGACAGCTTGACCTTCTTTGGACCTTCCGTCAAGGAGACATTGACCCACAGTGAGCAGGAGGGTAAGGCTTTTTGTCCGCGGTAGGAATCATGTTTTCTACTCTCCAGAAATCCTTTTCTAAGAATCAAAACGGGAGTAAGAAGGTTTGGTTTCACAGAATTCAGTCCTTCTTCCAAGAGGCTCCCCAAGAATCCTCTTCCACAAGCCAGGGCAGAGGATTCAATATTAGACACCACCCCTAAGGTAGAGGTGGTCCACAGAATCAGGGCTCCTGGGAACCCTTCTTTGATAAGCCCTTTCAGCGCCCCTGAAGCACTGCCTGACTGTCCTGCCCTGGAGGCAGTCAGAGGACAATTCTCCATGCACCAGCTAGCCTAGACAAATATCTCCTCAGATTAATGGGTGTTAAGGATTATTTACAGAGGTTACATCACTCCCTTTTTTCAGTCCCTCTAGTATTAAAATCTCTCCCATTCATTCCACCCCACCAAAGGGAGTTGGCCCAACTCGAGGTTCAAGACCTTCTTCTAAAATGAGCTATCTAAGAAGTCCCAGCAGGACAAAGAGGTTCCAGAACTTACTATTGCTTCTATTTGGTGCCAAAAAAAAACTGAGAACCTGCGTCCAATTTTGGACCTCAGCAAACTAAATATGTCAGTCCAGACATCCAAGTTCCAGATGGCCACTGTCAGTCCATTCTGCCTCTCTTGCTCAAGGACAATTGGATGTGCTCAGTGGATCTCAAGGACGTGTACTATCATACCATGATTGACAAACGGTCCAGGAGACACCTGCACTTTCGGTTAAGGGCCGATCAGAGCCCTGCCCTTTGGACTCACCACAGCCCCCTGGGTGTTTGCCAAATGTATGGCAGAGGTGGCAGCCCATCTCAGGCCGCAAGGCTTCCAGGTTTTTCCATGCCTAGACAATTGGCTCCTCAAGACCCCAACAAGGCATCAGTTGTCAATGGCTACCAATTATACCCTCAACCTCTTTCAGGATATTGGCATCATGGTCAATCTGCCCAAATCCAGTCTTAATCCATGCCAGAAGCTAGAGTTCATTGGGGTTCTACTGCACACAGTGTCAGAGACTGCAGCACTTCCCCTTCGCAGAGTTCAACTTATTCAGGATCAGGTGTATTGCTTGCTGGTTCTGGAACGTCCAGCAGCCCACCTAATTCTACAAACATTAGGCTCAATGGCAGCTGCCATTTAGTTAGTACCCCTGGCCAGGTTTCCCATGCAGGTTCTACAGTGGACCATGGCAGTTCAATGGTCTATTCAGATTCATCCCTTGACCAGTCCCGTCAGGAAGACTCAGGTGTGCAGAAATCACCTTGCCTGGTGGCTTCAGTCTCAGGAACTGACACTTGGCAGACTCTTCTGTCTTCCCCCACCCAAGGCAACAGTGACCACGGATGCCTCCCTGTTGGGGTGAGGGGGCATTTTTAGGGAAGGATGATTCATAGCACATGGTCCCCTACAGAGCCCAAACTGCGCATAAACGTCCTGGAGATGAACAGTCCTTCTAACATTGCAAGCCTTTCAGAAGTGTCTCCCTCTCAAGACTATAACTGTTCAAGTGGACAACATGGCGATAGTCTGGTACATCAACAAGCAAGGAGGAACATGGTCCTATCCCCTCTACAGAGAGGCTGTGAGAGTGTAGAATGGGTGATATCTTCCAGGCGCGTTCTTCTTACAACTCACATTCCCGGCAGTTCCAACATGCTGGGTGACAAACTCAGCAGATTGATCTTGAGTTCTCACGAATGGTCCTTGAACCCATCAGTGGCATGCCAAATATTCGACTGTTGGGGGTCAACCTTGCTGCGATCTCTTTGCCTCCCCAGTCAACCACAAATGCAGCAACTACTTTGCCCTGATCCCCCCAATGGGGGAGCCACTCAGGGATGCTCTGGTTCACAATTGGCAGTTGAAACTCCTCTATGCTTACCCCCAACTCCCCTAATCCCTTACAGAAAGCCCGCCTGAAGACACCCCCCTTTTGGCCTTGTCAGGCATGGTTCTCCCTTCTTCAGTCTCATCTGAATTATCTTCCCTGGATATTGGATCCCTTCCTGGATCACATTTCCCATCCCTGGGGGCTTCCACTTCCTAACCTACAAACCCTTTGTCTAACCGCTTAGTTTCTCCAGTTCCAGTAATCCTTTCTTAGTCCAGGCTTCCTTCCCTAGTTAGAAATATCATTTTAGCTTCTCAGAAGCTGGCTACTAAGAAGGCGTCTTCCAGTGAATGGAAAAGATTTTCTATCTGGACCAGACAATGAAATTTTAGATCCCTTTGCAGCTGCAATTCCTGACATTTTGTTGTTCTTGACTTCACTCTTTCAGGAAGGTGCTAGCTTCTCCACGATTAAACTCCAATTGGCGTCCATTTCTAATTTCCATTTAAATGAGGGTCCTACCTTTTCTTCTAAACTCAGAAAAGCCTTTCTCAAAGGAGTCTTTCTTCTTAGACCTCCTATCAAGGATCCCTCCCCACCATGGGATTTGACTCTGGTGTTGCAGTCTTTCACAAAAGCCCTTCAAACTGGCTGCATCTTGTGATCTTAAGTTCTTGTCTTGGAAGATGGCTTTCTTGGTGACTATTACTTCAGCCAAGAGAGTTTCTGAGTTGCAAGCTCTCGGTATTAAACCCCCTTTTATGGTCTTCCACAAAGATGGGGTATCCCTTAGGACAAATCCTTCTTTTGTTCTGAAGGTGGCTTCAGAGGCTAATCCCAACCAATCCATTCAACTTCCAGTTTTCTTCCCTAATTATTCTAATAAAAGGGAGTATATCTTACACTGTTTTGACGTTCATAGGCAGCTATGCTTTTATCTTAATAGGACTGAGGAATTCTAGAAGTCAGAACAGCTTTTCGTGGCCTTTTCACAGGCCAGAAAGGGTCTGGTGGTAAGGTAAGGTAACTATTTCCAGATAGATTGTGAGCTGCATTTCCTACATTTATGACAGCAAGCACATGTAGTTATCCAAGCCAGTTAAAGCCCACTCTACTAGGTCTGTGGCTACGTCTTCCACCTTCTTGGCTAAGCTTTCATTGGATGAGATTTGTGCTGCTGCTACTTGGTCTAATCCCCACATTTTTGTTTCACACTACAAGTTGGATTTGGTGTCTAGGAACATGGCTTTCTTTGGGTCCTCTGTGCTCCGGCATATCCTTCCCTGAGGCCTCCCAGGGTCCATAGTGGCTGGGACTCTGACCCATCCGTGATGAATAATGATATGGATAGCATCAGATAAAGAGTTATGTACTTACCATAACTTGGAATCTGTGCTATCCAGTGTCATTATTCATCACATTCTCGCCCTCCTTTCCCCTTTCTTCTGGGGACCTGGTAGAACTGGAGGGATGTTTCTTCTTGGGGCTAGTTAGTCTCCTGGGCAGGCAGTGCTGCCTTTTTCTTCATCCAGCAAACTCCATCTGAGGTCAACAGAGGATTGTGGGAAGGGGAGGAGCTTGAGCTCTGAATCTGTCCATTAGTTGTCGGCTCAGATCCGAAGTTGGAGCCAAGACCCATCTGTGATGAATAATGACACTGGATAGCACAGATTCCAAGTTATGGTAAGTACATAACTCTTTTTAATTAACAAGATCACATGAAACAGCCAAGAAAATTCTTAAAGAGCTAGCACACTCATCACAAGTGAAAATAAATGAATTCAAAACATATGCAAACAAGTACATATAAAAAGAAATAAAAATATATAAGTATATATAAAAAACATTTAAAATTACATGCAGGGAAATGCACGTGAAAAATAAATTTAAACTGCATATAAAATACTAGTAAACCACTAGAGTAAAATATCCTGTTTCCTTTTCAATATTGGTTTTATGCTAACTTTTGCATAAATTCCTAGTTCAGAATCAGCTATCAGCAGTGTAATCCAATTATATTCAGAGACCTCTAATTTATTCAGGTCTCCACCTCTTTTACTTTTGAAACAATCTATATCACCCTGAATTTAAATTCATGGTTCCTCCCTTTTTCTAAAATATATTTAGTTAAAGCGTTGGCTGTAACACATCTTCGTATTTCAGAAGTGTGTTCAGTTATACAATCTTTGAGCTTACATGTGCTTTTGCTTACATAAAATGCAGGACAAACAGTGCATGTAGCTAAGTAAACAATATTTATGGTATTACAAATGGCACAACAGCTGAAGCTACATTTCTTATTTGTTTTTGGGTGACTAAAGCTATCAGTGGTTATAATATATTTACATCTCACACAACTGTAACATGGAAAAGTCCCAAACATACTCATCTTAGGATTAATTTTAGTTGTGTTATAAGAAACATTTTTATAACATAAACGCATACTAAGGTTAGGACAATTCCTGTATGCAAAGCTGGGTTTTGAGCCAATAATGGCTTTAAGCTCTGACATACTCTCAAGAATGGCCCAATTTTTTGATGTGATGTTTTTTACTCTATTCCTCCTCATACTGTAAGTTGCAGTATACATTAAGTCATTTTGTTCTCCTCTCTGTGCTGAAAATTAGAATACATATTCCCTCCACCAAAATAAGGTCTGGCTGAACCGCTCCTATTTCTCAGAACTTCTAACTTTACCCTTTCCAAGAATTCGCTATCATAACCTCTTTCTTTAAATTCTTTGATCATTTCATTCATCTGTTCAATGCATATCTCATCACTGGTATTCAGTCTGCTTACTCTTAACAACTGACTTCTAGCTATACCTCTAAATTTATGGGGCCATGTATACTACTACGTCAATGTGTATACCTTTTTGCTTGGACGTCCTTCTTATATATAGATGCACTGATATTCTCATTTGACTTAACTAATTTCACATCCAAAAAGCAAATCTTAGTAGCAGAAAAGGTAGATTTAAATTTAAGAAAGGTAGTGGTACTATCCAAATAGTCTATAAAGCTAGCCAAATCACATTCATTACCCCTCCAGATCAAAAAAACATTGTCCACAAATCACTTATAAAAGGCGACCTTGGACCTGAACTCTTGTGGTGCATCAAACACAAACTGTTCTTCCTACTGATGTAAAGTAAAGTTTGCATAGGTGTTCTCAGCTGATGTGCCCATTCCTACACCAGAGATTTGGAAGTATAACTGTTCGTTAAATATGAACAAATTGTTAGTCAGTACTAGCACTAGTAATTCACAAAGTGTTTCAACTTCTTTTTTGGATAGGTCACTGTTATGATTTAGGAACCCACATATAGCATCTAAACCATAGTCATTAGGGATAAATGTAAAACAGAGAATTGATGTCCAACGTAACAAACAGGAAGTCAATATTTCCCTCGTAGATATGCCTTTGATAGAATTTTGGTAAAAAATCTTTAGTATCTTATATATAACTTTTTACTTTAACAAGATATTTACTAAGCACAGATTGCAGGTAAAGAGATAGGGATTCAGTAATCCATCCCCGCCAGAAACAATAGGGTGCATAGGGGGGTTGGTCTAACTCTTATGAATTTTAGGCAGACCGTAGAGGACAGGAATTACAGGACATCTTACAGTAAAAAGGTTGAATAAATCAATAGTTATAGCATTCATAATCTGTAAATCATAGATAGCCATGTTGATATTACTTATAAAAGTCACCATGCTAGAAAATTCAATTCTCTTAAAAGTTCTCTCATCTGCTAGGAACTTGTATAGTAATTTTTATCAAGAATAACAACAGCACCTCCCCCCTTATCAGCGTGTTTAATAATGATGATAGTGCTATTCTGTGACTTAATAAGAGCTTTATATTCATCATGTGTCAAGTTGTAAAATCTGTCTTTGGAGCCTTGTTCTTACAATTCACATAACTCTTTTTCACACACACTGGAGAAGGCATTAATTACTGGACAGTTTGTTGGTATAAAATTACTTGATTCTTTTACATCTTTGAAGATCCAGACCAGAGGAATCCCTAAAGATATACTTAAGACTTAAATTCCTCACAAATAGTCTTAAATCAGTAAGTGCTTCTACTATCGTATCCACATTTGATGGAATATACTGAAGTCCTTTATTGAGAACTGCAATTTTGAATGTAGGCAGTCTCTCACTGGACAAATTTATAACAGCATTATTGTCTAACATTCCCGATGTACTGAGCGACTGTGAGTTTGTGGACCATTGTAATTCAGTCCTACCCTGCCACCCCTTCTCTTCTTCTTCTCAGACTGTCTTTGTTGCTTGTTTCTGTATGTTCTGGTAAATGAGCTAGTAATTGTAGAGCTAGTTGTCGAAAATCCTCTGCAGTGTTAGAATTTTCATTTGCTAGTAAGGCATAAGAGGTTCAAGTATTAGTAAGTACTGAGGTCACATTGGAATCAGTAGAAGCAGAAGTTTGTAAAGTATTATTAAGTATTGAAGTCACATTGGAATCAGTAGAAGCATATGTTTGTGTTACAGAAGTCCCAGCACTGAGTAACTGCACTGAGATATTTTTATAGGCTCTGGAGGATTCAACAACAGTAAATAAGTCTAAGTCATAAAGTGACTCCTTCTGCATGGGGGATTCTTTCTTACTCCGTGAAGGCTTAGGCCATGAAAAAATGTTACCTGTTTTAAAACTCATTAATGTCTCTAAGAAGCTTATGCATCTTTGTTAGTTACAAACACTGTTCATAACTAACAAGTCTATCAAGCATTAAGTTGTATACAGGTAAAAATGTTCTTTAAACCCCAGAAGTCTGGTAATTTCACATTCTAACTTCATAATTTCCTCCTGCAATTCAGTCTCAGCATTTATAAAAAATTGGTTCATAAGAACCGTGTACTCAGTACTTAGTTTTAAGTTCAGTTCCTGCCACTTTAAAAGCTTGAGATATATGTTTCCAAAAGCAGGCATTTTTAGGATCCTGAGACCATGAGGAACGTCTCCAATTTCTAAATAGGCTATGAAGCTGAAGCATTGCCACTGGAATCTTTTGTATGCCTGCACCTTCTTTTCTAGGATAGTGACTCGACTAGGAAATGTGTCAGCATCAGGAACACTCGTTTCACTTGTCTTACCAATGTGTAGAGAGGAATCCATCATATGTATTAACAACGGATTTGTACATGCAGACAGGAGGTCATGAAGGGAGTGGCTCCCTGGGGAGGTCGTGAAGGGAGTGGCTCACTGGCCACATTGAATTAACTGAATTTGTTTCAATGGCAGGCTGTGTCATTTCAAACAAGTAGGAGAGCGCCCAAGGTTGATCTTAAAAAAGCACAAAACTAATAACAGGAAAAAGACCAACACGAAGATAAACTAGGTTTGCAAAAAACGCAGAACAAATCCAACAGATGTATACAGACACTGGAAATGCTGAATGAAGTATAAGCTTTTAATATTCCACAATGTTCACAAAGCTTTCAGGTATGGCTACCCTTCTGCAGTATGATAACAAAAGACTACATTAAGCACAATGACTTCAATATATAGTTAATTAACAAGATCACATGACAGCCAAGAAAATTATTAAAGAGCTAGCACACTCATCACAAGCAAAAATAAATGCATTCAAAACTCGTGCAAACAAGTATATACAAACAGAAATAAAAAAATATAAACATATATAAAACATTTAAAATTACATGCAGGGAAATGCATGTGAAAAATAAATTTAAACTGAATATATAAAATACTAATAAACCACTAACGTAAAATATCCTGTTTCATTTTCAATATAGGTTTTATGCTAACGTTTGCATTAATTCCTGGTTCAGAGTCAGCTAGCAGACCAGGTCAGACCATCAAGTAATGTCCTTCAAAATAAGAATCAGTTCTGTAGCCTCAGCAGACTTTGTAATGGTTAGAAACTACTCCAAGGCAAATAATTTTTATTACGTGATAACCTGTCAAAGTTTCAAGCTCCATCATACCCAGATAGCCTATGCTGAATCATTCACAGAAGCTCTGTACAACCATGTCAGTGACTGCATAGAGGCTGCTATGCCTACCAGAAGTAACTCAAAAAACAAACTAACCTGGTGGAATTCAAAATTAAACAGATTATTTTATTTTATTTTGAATTTGTTAACTGGGATAGGGCACTGATCACATTAAACCCATTTTAGTCCCAGCCCAGGGAAAACACAGTAGTTACACAATAGTTATGTGACATTATATACAGAGTGAATGACAAAATGCAATATATATATATATATATATATATATATATATATATATATATATATATATATAGATATAGATATATACATACATATATTGTATATAAAATGAGTATCATGGTTGGTTTGAGGGAATAAAGGCAATAGATAACATTATACACAGAGTGAGTGAGTGAAAAAATACAATATCATCATCATCATCATCATCATCTTTCGGCTGTTCCCATTAGGGGTCGCCACAGCAGATCACCTGTTTCCATTTCTTCCTGTCCTCTGCATCTTGCTCTGTCACACCAACCACCTGCATGTCCTCTCTCACCACCTCCATAAACCTTATCTTAGGCCTTCATCTTTTCCTGTTACCTGGTAGCTTCATCCTTAGCATCTTTTTCCCAGTATACTCAGCATCCCTCCTCAGCACATGTCCAAACCAAAGTAATCGTGCCTTTCTGGCTTTGTCTCCAAACCTTCCAACCTGGGCTGACCCTCTAATATACTTATTCCTAATCCTGTCCACCCTCATCACACCCAGTGCAAATCTTAACATCTTTAATTCTGCCACATCCAGTTCAAACTCCTGCCTTTTTGTCAATGCCACTGTCTCCAACCCATATAACATAGCTGGTCTCACTACCCTCCTGTAGACCTTCCCTTTCACTCTTACAGGTACTCGTCTGTCACAAATCACTCCTGACACTCTTCTCCACCCACTCCATTCCTGCCTGTACTCTCTTCTTCACCTCTCTTCCACACTCACCGTTACTCTGAACTATTGACCTCAAGTATTTAAACTCATCCACCTTCGCCACCTCTACTCCTTGCATCCTCACCATTCCTCTATCCTCCCTCTCATTCACACACATATATTCTGTCTTAGTCCTGCTGACCTTCATTCCTCTTCTCTCTAGAGCATATCTCCATCTCTCCAGGGTCTCCTCCACCTGTTCCCTTACTCTCACTACAGATCACAATGTCATCTGCAAACATCATAGTCCAAGGGGACTCCTGTCTGATCTTGTCTGTCAACCTGTCCATCACCATTGCAAATAAGAAAGGGCTCAGAGCTGATCCTTGATGTAACCCCACCTCCAGCTTAAACGCATCCGTCACTCCCACCTCAGACCTCACTGCTGTCACACTACCCTCGTACATATCCTGTACCACTCTTACATACTTTTCTGACACTCCTGACTTCCTCATACAATACCACAACTCCTCTCTAGGCACCCTGTTATATGCTTTCTCTAAGTCTACAAAAACACAATGCAGCTCCTTCTGACATTCTCTGTACTTCTCCATCAACACTCTCAGAGCAAAGATCAAATCTGTAGTGCTCTTTCCCGACATGAAACCATACTGCTGATCACTAATCATCATGTCCCTTCTTAACCTTGCTTCCACTACTCTTTCCCATAACTTCATGCTGTGACTGATCAATTTAATCCCTCTGTAGTTACTACAGCTCTGCACATCACCCTTATTCTTAAAAATCGGTACCAAAACACTTTTTCTCCATTCCTCAGGCATCCTCTCACTTTCCAATATTTCATTAAACAATCTGGTTAAAAACTCCTCTGCTATTTCACCCAAACACCTCCATGCTTCCACAGGTATGTCATCTGGACCAACAGCCTTTCCAGTCTTCATTCTCTTCATAGCTATCCTTACTTCCTCCTTGCTAATCCATTGTACTTCATGATTCACTATCCCTACATCATCCAACCATCTCTCCCTCTCATTCTCTTCATTCATCAACCCCTCAAAGTACTCTTTCCATCTCCTCAACACACTCTCCTCCCTTGTGAGTATGTTTCCCTCATTATCCTTTATCACCTTTACCTGCTGCACATCTTTCCTAGCTTGGTCCCTCTGTCTAGCCAATCGGTACAGGTCCTTTTCTCCCTCCTGTGTCCATCCTTTCATACAACTCTTCATACGCCTTATCCTTAGCCTTCGCCACCTCTCTCTTTGCCATGCACCTCATCTCCTTATACTCCTGTCTACTTTATTCATCTCTCTGACAATCCCACTTCTTCTTTGCCACACACAATATATACATGCATTATATGTAGAGTGGAAATCAGCACTGGCATGCTGAAATAATCACTATGAAAAATAGAGTGATAGTAAGGTATGTACATGGAAGAAACTAATGAAGAGGTTATGTTATTAAGAAAAGAAGGGATATATTCCCACAGTTTGAGACCAAAGACTGATAAAGCATGGTCTGTGCAGTGAAGCCTAGTTTGGGGGTTTTGGAGAAGAGGGCATGAGTGGTTAAGTTGTCTAAGTTTGTATAGTGGTACATCTCTGAATAGTCTGGAAGGAAGGTGTCATTCTTGCTAAGTTGAAATAGTTGAGAGGCAAGTAGAAAATCAGCATGTTGTTTCACATGTAGTCAGGTTTTTCAATGTTTTTGTAGTGGTCTTTATTTCTTGGGGAGAGAGAGTTGAATCTACAAATGTCATTTGAAATGGACTGAATGGTGAATACATTTCTTTTAGAAGCTGCAGCAGTTAGTAAAGACAGTGTTCTAGCTAAGCCAGTAAGATACCATTACCTATAGCATTTCTATAAGGTCTGGATAGAAAAGGGGAGACCCTATTAGGCAAAAATAGGAGAGAGTTGTTATTTTGTGTGTGTAGCCCAGGTGGAGTTGGAAATTGAGGAAGGAAGTAAAAAAAATCCCTAGATATTTGAATGAAGTGACATTTTCAATAGAGTTATTAAGATGATTAAGTATTTTAGAGGCATGGAGATAGATGTGAGCTTTTGTCTAGTACCAAAACGCATTATTTTTGTTTTAGAGGAGTTTAGCATTTATTATTAATTACTGACCCATTGAATAAGGGCATGGAAATCATCCTGAAGTTTGAGTAGAAGAGAAGACCTGAACGCCTGAAGCAGAACAGGACCATGTCATTATAAAGTAGTAGAAGAAGATGGGTTAAGTCAAAATAGTTTGTTACTGCAGATGGAAAAGAGGGAAGGTGCCAGAATAGACTCTTCAGGGACACTTTTCTGCAGAGGGACTGATGTAGAGCTTGATTAATTGAAATTAACTGAACAGTGACAGTGAGGTAGTTTTGAACCAGGGCATTGTGTCATTGTTAGATTGTGGTTTTTCACTTAGAAGTAGTGGTTAGGCAGAAGGTAGAATAAATAGTAAAATAGGCCTGAAAAAATAGAGTCAGACTTGTGTTTCATTTATGCATGCAGTTTCAGGTAAAGACAGTTCAGCAGAAGGAAAAAGATAATTGCTGCCTAAGCATGAGATGTGCAGAAATAACAGCTCTCAAGGGAAAGCTACAGAATGTTCATTTGGAATGCGCAAAGTTACTAGACTGAAGTATTATAATATGTATGCTTAGGACAGAGAAGTTAGTTGAAGTCTGGTACAAGACTTGTTCAGACATGTAAATGGAACTACTTTTGTGCTTTCAGTTATTTGATGCCGTTATTTGCTGCTGTGACATTTATATCTGCTGCAATTATACTATATGTTACTCACTACAATAAACTATTATTAAGCAATCTGTGGCAACAGAACTCTGATTCTTTACAATGGTGACTGAACAGGCCTACTTGGGGATAGAAAAATAATTCTTGGAACCCAGTAGCTACTCTGGACAGCCGTGATCAGAGACAACTGTAGTGAGTAACCCTTTCAAGTACAGTTTCAAGTGTAGCAGCCAGCTTAACTTCAAGGTTTCAGTACTGCAGCTTTTTTTGTTAACAGTTTAAAGTAACAGTTTTTCCAGTCTATCAGTAACTACAGCAGAAGTTTCATAACAGACTTTTCAGCAGCAAACCAGTGTTTTTCCAGTTAGGAGATAGTGAACTCCATACAAAAGAAGGCCACTGGCAGCGACACTGAAGTTACTCCATACAGAGCAGACTTTTCGGTAAGACACCACTGATATTCCAGATGTGAACTTCATACAGAAGACAGCCACAGCAGATGACACACCCCTACATACAGAAATTGCATCAGTATTTATTGAAAACACTACTTCAGGAAAACCTCAAAGAACATCAACAGAACTCTGGTAATTCAGAAAATGTACAAACTTCAGCAGTGTTCCTTCAGAACATAAAAAGACATTATCCAGTTAACAGCAACATACTTCACCATCTCCACAAACTTTTACTTTTCCAGTGTGACGTTACACAGCCAAGAAGCAAGAAAAAGTTTAAAAAGCTGCAGATGACAAGACACGTTAATCATAAAGTTACATAAGAATTTATTCTTGTTATGCACTTTTTATCTAAGTCAGATCAGAAAAGTTTAAATACATAAGTAAAGGTCACCGGTATAAACATGTCAAACAATACTTCTACAATAAAGACACCAGTAAACATTTGGTTTAAAGTTACAAACTGAGTAAAGCAGTCTAAAAAAATCTGTGTTCCAGAAATGTTCATTTAAATTTAAAGGTTATTAGTTCAGGAATGTTACATCTTTCCAGATGCAAAAGGGTTAAATTACAGAAACACACTGCAACAGATACAGTATCTCATGATTTGCAGAATGAGTCAGCTTCTATCAGTATGGTATCAGACTTAAATAACACAAATTCTTGACTTCCAAGATGGCTGCATATTGAGTAACAGCGTAATTCTGAATCTTGCAGTGTGAAAACAGAAACTTAGCAGAGAAAGCCAGTGGACCTGGATTTCTGAGTACATTTCAGTAACTGACTAGTAAGTGCACTGCCTGAATGCCAGGGGAAAAGAAATACAGAGCACCTGAACAAAAATCAGCTACAAAAGGTGATGAAAAACACTGACTGGTGAAAGTACTGTAGCTGTTCAGCAAAAAGAAGTGCAAGCTCCAGACATGACTTCCAGTAACCTTGAGGAAAATATAAACCAATTGCATACAGACCTGCCTAAATAAATGAAACACTGATGGAGTATATCAACCCAAACAATAAAAGGCTGAAAAAAGTGGAAGAAGCTTTAAACAGATAATCCAATGAGATGATAAAACTGCAAAACTCAGAGGCTGAAATGAAGAAAAGGCTGGCTGAATATGAGACTGCACAAGAAGAGATGTTTCAAAAAATAATAGAATTAGAGGAGAGAGAGCACTTAGAGAAAACCAGAGATTTTCTACTGAGAAACTGGGAGGAACAGACAGTATTAATTTCATGAAAGCACAAATAAGCAACTGGATTGGTATTCTACAAAAGGAATTGTTAATTGAAAGGGCTCATCGTGTGTACTCTCCAAACCTGGCTATGAGAAAGCAACCTAGACCTTTAATAGTAAAAATGCAACCTTACCAGCAGAAGGAGTTGATTCTGGCAAAACTGGCAGAATGGCAAAGTACTAAAAGTGGGAGGCAGCAGAGTGTTTGTGGAGAATGACTACTACTTGTTCACCAGACAGAAGAGGAATGCATTTATTTCATTATATAGAGAATGCTGACAAGCAGGCATGAGATTCAAACTGCTGTACCCAGCAATCTTCAAAATATTTTCCCTGGAAGAAAAATATTTTTGATGAAGTTCTTGCTAAGGAAGGAATACAAAAGTTTGTCCAACAAAAAGTGAGCCATGAAACAGAAAGAGATTCTGGTAATAAAGATCACAGAGAAACTGCCAGTGAAACCTTTCCCAGTGATTCAATGGAAATGCTTGAGAAGAGGGAACAAAACACAGGAGTTGACTAGAAGAATCGAGAGTGCAATGGAGATGAAGCAGAGACATGGTTCGGGAGATGAGGATGAACAGGAATAGAACAAGAAAATCTGGAAATATTGGATTTTCTTGGATTTTGTTAAAGTTGTAGGGGACTCTAAAGCATATGCCCTACTTCATGTCATTAACATATGGAGACTAAAATCAGTAACTTGGAAATTGACAATTGTGGGATTACAAATCAACAATTATATTTGTGAAACAGGACAGAACAAGAAAATCTGGTAATATTGGACATGTTTGGACTTTGTTAAACTTGTAGGGGACTATAAAGCATATGCTCTACTTCATGTCATTAATGGTCAGAAAAATACACAAGAGAAGGGAAGAGGAGGGAGAGAGTTAACTGCAAGTAAAACAATTTTTTTAACAATATTAAGTGGTACATGATTTTCTTTCCATGTTATAAAGTAAAGCTTTTTCAGATATTTTTAAGTGTAATTGGGATACTAATGTAAATAGGTGTTTCTGTTTGTTATTTTTGTTTCTTTCTCTCTCCTCTCTTTCTCTGGAATCAGTTTTAAGAAATGTAGGCATGCAGTGTAAAAAAGGATCTGGTTAAAAGAGCATTCTGAGCTCACCAGTGGGAGTGGGGAGCCTTGAGCAGCCTATCTGTCCCTGGGGGAAGTGACCTCAGCACTTGAGCTGTAAATCATTGGTTGCTTTGGACCATTTCTAGCTCTTTTCAAGTTCCCTGTATAAAAATCCACCTCAGGGCGTTTTTTTCTGGCTATATACCCAAGCAGAGCTCCACGTGGTCCTGCAGAGGGGTCCTGGCAACAGAGAACTGAAAGAAGCGACCACTTTCCAGATTTAAGTATGTTTTGGCTTTTTTTATCTGCATTGTCCTCTCTGGCTTTCATTTAACTAGATATAACTGTTTTTGTGTCTATCTGCTGATTTCTGAAGTATCTGCACTTAAAAGTAGCATTTTGGTCGACTCTGGTCGATTAATACTGTTTTTTGTTAATTTAACTGCTGAGGCTGCCCACTAAAGTGTGCTAGCCTGTGTAAATCGATTTTACTGTTTGCTTAATTGCATTTCTGTGTGCTTTCCTGAAAAACAAAAACAAAAAATACTCCTTGTTTTCCCCGCTTTGCTCGACTAGTTAAGACCAGTATACAGGCTTTGCTGTATTCTGGGCTGTGTGTAGTTCCTGTGTTGGCCATTGCCTTACTTGGATAGAAGGAAGTTTCTGAGCTCACCAGTGGGAGTGGGGAGCCTTGAGCAGCCTATCTGTCCCTGGGGGAGGTGACCTCAGCACTTGAGCTGTAAATCATTGGTTGCTTTGGACCATTTCTAGCTCTTTTCAAGTTCCCTGTATAAAAATCCGCCTCAGGGCGTTTTTGCATGGTTGGGCACATAGCGCAGCAGCGGTTATACAGGTTTAAACTATTTCTGGCTCCGCCAAGTCTGCTCTTCAATTTTTCCCTTAGAAGCTCTACTCAGTCTATTTAGCTGTATATATTAGCAATTGTTTTCGGAACTTCTATCCTTAGCAAGCACTCATAATAAAATAAGCACTCTTATCCTAAAGTAAGCACTACAGGCATCCACTACCCCTGTGAATACCCACTTCCCTTAAAGGCACAGCACTCCTTATAATATTCTAGTATGTCGAGTGGTAGACCACTAGCATCCTCTCTTGTTCAGTTGGTTAATCTGGGAATCTTAAGACAATGTTACAATTGTCTCATGTACACAGACAACCCTCTCCTCCTTCCTACTAACACATATACTTGTGAGAGATGCAACTATATAGCCAGACTGGAGGCTGAACTCTCTCAACTCAGGACTGGCAAGACCAGACAGGAGGAGAAGGTACCCACACCAAGCAAAACCGTCACACATAAAACCACCACTACTACAAACCAAACACATAAGAACACAAAGACATACTGGAGGCTCTTATAAAAACTTACCAAAACAACAGAGGCCTCCAAAGCAGACACCCAGAAATACACCCCACAAAACGCAACACCTACAACACATACCTCAAGCAACAGGTGTGTCACACAATCACAGCCCCTAAGGCAAAACACTATGCCAGAGACATTAGTAATAGGTGACTCTATAGTCAGACACACCGACGTTCCACTTACCAGGCTGAATAAGGAGAGGGTAACGGTGAGCTGCCTATCGAGCAAGGATCCGCCACATTACACACGCACTCAGGTCACTCCAAAGCAAGTACAAGTATGATGCAGTCATTGTCCATGCTGGTGTGAATGACCTGAGACGTACCTCCCTGGACTACATGAAAAGAGACATTGAGGAGCTCTCCGATTATGTAGCCCAGACTGGTATGACCCTGACCCTGAGCAGCATCCTGCCTTCACCAAGAATGATGCCTCAGTACAAAGACAAAATGATCAGTTTTAACAATTGGCTTAATCACTGGTGTCATTCTAAGGGGATCCAATGTCTGTCAGCCTGGGATGACATGCTGGACAGGCCACGTTGTTTCGCAAGGGATGGCTTGCACCTGTCACCACTGGGCTTCGGATACTGGCCAAGGCTCTTGCCACCCCATAGTGCCTTTTTAGGCAATGCTCAAAAGACAAATCAACCTCCATAAAAACAAAATGGAAAAAATTAAGGGTAATGCTGCTCAATGCCAGAAGTCTAAATCTCAAGATGCAGGCACTCAAGCACTTCTCAGTATGGAGAACATCGATGTCTGTGCAGTAACTGAAACCTGGTTCAGGGCTCCTGAGAGCACTCCAGCGCTACCAGGCTATACCTCATATCATGCTTTCGCCTCAAGTTCCAGGCCGAACCACAAAGGGAGGGAGTGTGCATTTTCATAAAGGACACCTACACCTCTCGATTGGTGGCTACCCATGAAGCATCAGAAACCATACAAGTTTTACTCACCATAGGCAAAACTGCCATACAACTGGTCGCATGTTATAGAACACCCTCCCAATCCCAGAAATCCCATCAAGCATTCCTGAAAACACTGGAGGATATGAATGTCACACCAAACACCATCATATTGGGTGACTTCAACTCCCCCAACATAGACTGGGCCCACTATTCTAGCCCTAACACCCTAGCCCAAAGATTCCTGGAATTCATTAACTCAAATGCTATGGAGCAACTGGTCACTTCTCCTACGAGGAGAGATAATATACTTGACCTGATTATCACAAACATGGGGTCCAAATGCTCTGCACCGGATATAAACCCCTCACTAGTAAGATCTGATCATAAACTGATCATGTTGGATGTACATATCCCACCCCCATCCCCAGAACAAAAGACTACAGTGAAAAACTTTTCAAAAGCTGACTTTGGGCCAGTTAAGTCAGAAATGATATCCTTTAAGCCTACTGGGTTAATGGAAACCACATCCCAAAATGCTGAATCCTTCACAAAAGCCTTCTATGGACATCTCCAAGAATGCATGGATCAAGCAATCCCAACTAAAACCAAGACCCTCTCCACTAGGGAAAACGCCGGTTTGGTGGACCCGCTATAAACAAACTGTACAACAAAGAAGGAAGCTACTGCAGGACAAAGCCAAATCCCACAAGGGAAAGGCTTCCCTGATCAGCACAAGTAAAAAACTCCGTTCTCTCATAAAAACATCTAAAGCAAACTTTGAGAAAAAGATCGCCAAGGATACCAAAGACAATCACAAGGCCTTCTTCAATTATGTCAGAACCTTGGGAGGAAATTCTCAGATATGCTCTGAGTTAGTACACAACGACAAAAAATTCACTGACCCTACCGACATTGCCAATATTCTGGCAGATAGGTTCAGTGCAAATTTCTCCCCTCCCTCACCCCCTAAAGATGAAGTAATTATCCCTGCTGAATGTAACCTACCTGTCATCACAAGACATACAGGTGAAATCAGCACTCAACAAAGCAAAAAACACAGCATCTATGGGACCCGATGGTATCCCCGGTTGCGTGTTACGTGAACTTCAAGATGAACTAAACCCGCACCTAAGAACACTATTCAATCTTAGCCTCACTACAGGATATGTATCTGAACACTGGCACACAGCAACAGTGGTCCCACTCCACAAAGGGGGAATTTCTACTGACCCTGGTAACTACCGCCCCATAAGTCTGACCAGCCTGGTCTGCAAGGCTATGGAAAGAATCATCATGGAACTCATAAATGGCGACATTGGGGATCTGCAGACCCTTGATCCCACCCAGTTCGGTTTTGTAAAAGGCAGATCCTGCCTCTTAAACCTGGTTGACTTCTTCGAGACAGTCACTAGTGCCATCGACGAGGGCAAGGCTGTCCACACTGCCTACTTGGACTTGGCTAAAGCCTTTGACACGATACCACACTCTGGCATCATAGACAAGCTCAGCAGCCTAAATGTAAATCCATATGTCACAAGATGGGTAGCAAACTGGCTAAAAACAGAACCCATAAGGTCAAAATTGCTGGAGCCATGTCAGACTCAAAACCAGTCACGAGTGGTGTCCCACAGGGCTCAGTCTTGGGACCACTCTTATTCGGCATTTACTTCTCAGATGTTAAAGCAAATATGGGAGGATTATGGCTGACAAAGTTTGCAGATGACTGCAAACTGGGTGCCATAGTTGATTCACCTGCTGACACACACATCCTACAGAAAGGTCTCACTGAAATGGACAACTGGTGCCGGAATCATGGCCTCAAACTTAATGTATAGTCATCCCCTTTGGGAAAAACAAAGTACCCACAAATTATCACGTAGACAATAACCCACTGAATACGGAAGAAGTAATCAGAGACCTGGGGACTCAAGTCGATAGTGACCTCTCCTTTGACAACCATGTTGCCAAAGTGGTCAGAAAGACATTCTACCTTGCCCATCTCATCATGAAGGGATTCTCATCCAGATCAAAGGAGGTCATTGTACCTCTATATTCCTCCCTTGTCAGGCCCATGATTGAATATAATGCTCCATTTGGGATGTATCTTACCCGGCACATGCAACAACTGGAAAGACCCCAGAAGTACCTCACCAAGAGGATCATAGGTCTCAAACATGTGCCTTATCCAGCTAGATTAAAGAAACTCCAGCTCTATTCAGTAGCATACCGCCTGCTCAGAGGTGATTTGTGCCTAACATATAGGGCCATGTCCAACCAAGAACTGATGGACATGCTCCATTTCAAAAAATCCAAATCCACCAGAACCACGCGAGCTAAAGATTTCAACCTCTGCACAAATATGAATAGGACATGCTGGAGGGATAGATTCATAACACAGAGGTTACCCATACTCTGGAACAAAATCCCAGTTCATGTGAGACAGAGCCCTTCATTGGCACTGTTCAAGAAAAATCTCGATGCATGGATGGGAGATCGCAAGTTTACCCCGGGAGTCACCTCAGTGTCACTACTAGACAGAGGTATAGTTTACTAAATAATGGGGTCCCACATGTGTCACTACTAGAGAGGCGCAATTATATAATACGGGGTGGTGGAAGCCACATCACTGTTGGCTAGGCTTATAAATGCCCCCGGGCAGATAGCCTAGTACACTACTATGAAACTATGAAACTATGACACAAGAAATATTAGTGTGCTTTCTCTCAATCTTGCAAAGGGGGATGACTGGGTTAAGATAATTAGCTATATATAGTAACAAGAACTTGAAAGCAAGTAAATTAAAAATTATATTGAATATTATACTGTCTTTTTTCTAGTAAACAGTCTTGTATCTGGTTGTCATGTCACTAGCAAACAATCTGATAAAGAGAAATGGCTTGGAGAAAATGTTTTCTGAAAGCATTCAAGCATTTACCCAGCTGGGAGAGTTATAAATATAAGGCAAAACCAGACGGCACTTAATAGAATCACTGGTTCTGCCATGTTTCTTAGCATGGATAAACTTTTTTTCTGCTTACCTCAAGTCTGTGTGTGTGTGTCTCTGTCAGTTTGGAACTTTTGTTCCTATCAGGAGGGTAAACTTCAAGATTTGAAGATGTGCATAGTTTTGTGTGTTATTATTGAGTTAGTAGGTTTTAGGGGGGTATTCAGAGTGTGTGTGTATTTTTGTTTGAGGGTTTCAAAAAAGTTTCTGCAAGATGTGACATAGGCGGAAATGGAGATGACAAGAAACAATTGTATAAAAGATTAACCTGCCATACAGTGCATGCATGTAAAACAATAGCGGATCAAGACATTTAACAAAAAAGCTGTTATAGCTAAAAGGTGGGAATAATAATCCCTCAAGAATATGATTCTTTCTATAATGTCTTTAAACATTAATGGTCTCACAGATAAATACAAAAAAGAAAGATTAGTGAACTATATTAAAAAATGTAGAGTGCAAATAGCTATGTTACAGGAGACACAGTTGGAATGAAATGAACTTGTGAATTTGATAAAGAAAGCTTTTCATGGTGGTTATTCAGAGGTATACCTGGGGCAAAGGAAGACAGGAGTACTTATATTAATTGGAAAAGGAGCTCCAATAGTAATAGAAGAGGGAAAAAAAGACAATAATGATAGATTTGTATTACTAAGGGGCTACTGGCAAGGGAGGAAGATTACAGGGTCATATATTTATATTCTACCAAAAACTGCTATAATGGAGTTTAAGAAAATTCTGGCAGAAATAATCAGCTTTCAGCAAGGAATACTACTTATAAGTGGGAAGTGGAATTTGATTTGCAACAGTGAAGATGTGTTTTGGGAGCTCAGAAAGGAAAATATAACAAAGGAGGGTAGATTTTTAAAGAAATTTCTGAAAATATTTGGCATTAAAGATATAAATTCAGTACTAGGAATTCGGAGTGAATTTACATTCACTACTAGGAATTCAGAGTGACTTTACATATTTTTCACCAAGATACAAAAACTGGGCTAGCCTAGACAGAATTTACATTTCACAGGAACATTTGCATTTAGTTGAAGGTCTTGATACACACTCAATAACTATTTCAGATCCTGCACCAATAATAACTGAAACAAAAACACAGGATAATGAAAGAAAAATGAGACACTGGTGCTTTCCCACCTGTCTGTTGAAAAGACAGGAATTTAAGGAATGGGTAGTGGAAATTATTCAGGAGCTATTAGAGAAGATAGAAACTTCTTCTGAAAATATAGCTAGGGAGTGGGATAAAATTAAAGTGGAATTTAAAAATAGGGTGGAAATAAAAGAAAGGGAGAGATGGTTAAGAAGTACAAAAATTATTTAGAGGACATGACAAATATTGAAGTAGTGCAAAATAGGTGGAATCTCACAGAACAAGAAGAGGAGCAACTACAGAATGCTAAACAGAAAATAAGGGATTACGTCGATAATATGCATGAGTTTAGAAAGACTACAAAGACTACTTTTAAGCAACTGCTTTTGATAATAACTCTAGAGCACAAAAACTTTTAGCACAATGGTTCAGGTAACAGAAAGTAGAAAGGGCTGTCACCAGGCTTAGGGAACCTATAACAAAGAAGATAACAAGGGATCCTATAGAAATATTAGAAATATTTCAGAAATTCTATGAAAGTCTCTATAAAACTGAGAAATATGTAAATCAAGAAAAGGAACAAATGGAAATCTTTATGGAACAATTAAATATGCCAAGGTTAGAGGGAGAGGAGGCTCGATTACTAACAGTTAGGATAGGAGAAGATGAGATAAAAATGGTGATGTGTAATCAATCTACAGGAAAATCTCCAGGAATAAATTGTATTCCTGTGGAAGTTTGGAAGCTAGGAGGGAGAAAACTGATGATCTGGAAGGTTTTGTTTAACAGTATTTTAAGAGGAGGAGAAGTACAAACATCCTGGAAGAAAGCGGTAGTAGCTGTAATACCTATAGAGAGTAAAGATCCATCAGATCCAGCTTCATACAGGCCCACTTCAATACTAAATCATGATTATAAAGTGTTTATGTCTATAACAGGTAAAATAATGTCAAATGTGATGCCAAAATTGATAGATATGGATCAATGTGGTTTTGTGGAGGGGAGGCAAACATCTGACAACATAAACAGAACAGTGATGATCCAGAGGGAAGCAGAATGTAAAAAAAATACACTGTTGCTGGTAGGTTTTGATGCAGAGAATGCATTTGACAGAGTAAGCTGGGATTTTATGAGCACAGCAATGGAAGCATTTGCATTCTTTGAAAATAATTATAAGGTTGATTAGGAGGATATATGAAAGATTGGAGGCAAAAATTAAAGTGGGTGGGGTCCTCACTGATAATCTCTGCTTGAGCAGAGGAACCAGACAGGAGTGTTCTGTCTCCCCTTTGCTAATTGCATTATGTTTAGAACCATTGGCAAAGAAAATAAGGGACTCCGAAATTCAAGGATATAATTGGTATGGTAGTCAAGAAAAGCTGGGTCTATTTGCAGATGACATTATTTTATAACTGACAAAAACAGAGAGGGACAATACAGTGCTGTAGAACATATTGAGACAGTTTTAAACCTTTTCGGGATAAAACATTAATGAAGCTAAAACAAAAGCAATGGCAGTAAATTATGTACCAACATACGCATTGGTTCAGCAATATCCATATTTATAGGGACATGATAAAATGAAGTATTTATGAGTATGGCTTAGAAATGATATCGGTGTGGCAGCTAAGGATTTGTGGGAAGAGACTAAACAAAAGATAATACAAAAACTGAGAAAATGGAAGTTCTGTTTTACGGATATCGATAGCAAGATACAAGCAGTTAAAATGTTTTTAGTCCCTTTAGTCATATACACAGACCAAGCATATTTTTATCAAACAGAGGAGAAGTTGTGGATAGCAATTAATAAAGATATGAAGGATTTTATCTGAGAGGGGAAGTGAGAAAAGCTTATTCTTCCAAATGATTGGGATTACCCGAGTTGAAGGGGTATTATCGAGCAACACAGTTAAGGCTTCTGTACATAGCACAAGCAGAAAACTATAATTTAAAGTGGAAAGAGATGATGATGAAACTGGGAGGAAGTTCAAGTAACAGGAAGAGACTGGGATTTTGGATGCAGACCTTTAAGGAGAACAACAATAATCATATAAAATATTATATTCATAAAGTAGCAGAAGGTCTTCTAAGAACTAAGGCAACACAGGAATGGAGAAAGGAAATTCTGCCAATAGGGATGACTGCAATTAGGAATACAGACAATAGGCAAGAGGGGGCAGGAATATATTGGAGAAAACTGGCAAAGGAACCAAGGTATTAGGAGCAAATAATTAGAGAGGGGAAGCTAATACACAGGGAAGACGCCACAAACTTATTTGGACTGCAGCCTAAAGATTGACTTCCATATCATGGATTGATGTCAGAGTATAGGCAAAGAGAAAGAAATAGGAGAGTAAATGAAAAACCAGCACTGGTTGAGTTTTTAGTAGAATTCAGAACAAATGTTGCAGTTAAGATGAGAATAATTAGTACAGCTTATAAAATATTGCATGGTAACTATAAGAATCAATCAAAGGAGGTTAGGAAGGATTGGGAAGAGAGATTAAATAAGCAATTTATAAAGAAACAATGGGGGATATAGGTATGTCTCCTAAATATGCAACAGAATTTAGAAGATTTAGGATCTTTGCTTGGAAGTGCTTACATAGTATTTTTGTACCCCAAGCAGACACCAAAGAAGTGTTCCTCAGGTAGACAGCAAATGTTGGAGGTGTGATGGGGAAGAAAGAGGTAACTGAGAGCGTACCTTCTGGGAGTGGAGTGATTTGGCAGACTTTAAAGATTCCCTACAAACTGCTCTGTCGGAGATGCTGGGTGAGCAAATTGGAGTAACTAGGAAAATGATTTTTTGAGCTATGATACAGAATTGGCATTGCCTAGACATAGTAAGGCCTTGCTGAGTCTAATTATGATGGCTGAAAAAAGCAATTACCAGAAAATGAACATCAGAGTCTAAACCAACATTACTAAAAATAGTAAAGATAGTAGCAGAGACAAACAGCTGGAACTGGGATCTTTAGAAAAGGGTAGGAGCAAATTACATAGGGAAAAGTGGGAAATGTGGGATCAGTACATGCAGAGAAAGAACAAGGTTTAAAAGAAGGCAGTATTTGAATGAGCTACGTAATGGTTGATTAACAATGACTGATTATGTTGGAAGTGATGTATAATGTTTGCAGCTATAGTTGTGTCGGCACGGTTTGGAATATATAATGTTTGCAACTAAGACTGTGTCGCTATGGTTTATTTTCATTTATATAAATATAACATATATATTATATATATATAAATATAACATTGCCTATGTCATACATGATAATTTAATAAAGATGTTTCTTGTTAAAGAAAATAAATACATAACACAAATTGTTGTGTACAGTCTTCAGAAATCAGTGTAAATGCTACAGCACATGTAATTCAAAATACAGAGTTAAGTCACAGTACAATTTCAAACACAAATGTTCAGAATGTAATACATTCTAGTTTACATGTAGGTACAGCATTAAATCACACTATGGTAGATGCAGATGTAAACACAGTCAGTGTATGTACAAATAAACAAACTGTAGCACTACTATAAAAACAAAAAATAGCCAAGGCTAGAAGGTACAGGCAAGAATTTATTGTAACAGTAAGCTTTTGTGGGCACACATACACCCACTTCTTTAGACTGTTTAACAAAACTAATACACCACATTTAAATAGTTAGCAAAATAAGCACATGATGGTCTGATGTTTAAAAAGGTCCAATGGGACTTAGAAAACAATTAAACAACATATAATTAAAACACAGCTTATAAAAATGTTTAAATACAGATATAGTATAAAATCTAAAATTACCAAGAAACTGTATGTCCCTAAACTACATTAGTTTATACAAAATGTACATTCTAAAGGTAAAAATAACATTCTTTTGTTGTGTCTTTTGGCTTTTCCCGGTTAGGGGTCACCACAGCAGAACTCCGGTCTGCTAATGATTGGCAGTAAATTTTTACGTGCCGAGTTGCTGGCCCTGATGCACAACCTTCAACAAAGGTACGCCCATTCATGCATGTCTCCACACAGAAGACGCTCTAGCTGAGAATCGAACAGGACAACGTCTTACTGTGAGGCGACAACGCTACCGCAGCACCAAACATTCTAAAGATAAAAATACTATCTCATAAAATGTCTTAGTTTTAGAATGCAAGCTATTGAGCATGTATCACTTAACCCTGGGTATTTGGAGACATCTAGTCTGAGCTGACTTCAAATACCCTCAATAGCTTACATTCTAAAACTAAGAAATGTGCTTATTTTTCTAACTATTTAAATGTGATGTATTAGTTTCGTTGAACAGTCTGAAGAAGTGGGTGTATGTGTGCACACAAAAGCACTTACTGTTACAATAAATTCTTGTCTGTACCTTCTAACCTTGGCTGTTTTTTGTTTTTACAGTCAGTGTACGTAACATGCAGATTTCCAGATCAAATAGAAGGAAAACATTTGCAATGTCTCAAGTTCACATTATTTCAAATACTGATTTTCAGAATGTGATAAATTCAAGTTTACGCATAATTCAAAGTACAGAGTTAAGTAGTAGCATTGTAAATACAGATGTAAACACAGTCATTGTATGTAGAGTGCAAATTTCCAGACTAAATAAAAAGAAAACATTTGCTATGTCTCAAGTTCGCATTATTTCAAATACAAATGTTCAGAATGTAATGAATTCTAGTTTCTCATTTTTAGAAGCCAGTGCAAATATTGCACTGACAAGGGCTAGAGGAATCAGAGTGCATATTTTGATCAGTCTGAGAAAGTAATCACCAGCATATGAGCTATTCAGATTTCAGGGCAAAGTAAAGGAAAAAATGCATGCCTTACCTTAAGTCAGTGTTATTACTAGTGTTTCATAAACACGCATACCATAGCTCAAGTCAGTGCTAGTTCTGTAAACAATAATTTTCAGTTTATCTATAAAGGGTGTGGCAGTCCAACTCCAAACCAGATTATTTATAAGGTTGAAAGAAATTTCAATATTTTATTGTTTAAAGAAAATAAATTATGGAACAATGTACTGATTAATACAGACAAATCAATTTCAGTTACAAATAGACCTCTGCCAGATGACACAAATGCAGTTTTGTCAGGATTTAAAGGGTCAAAGTTTATAGCAGTTGACAGCTTAAAGCTTAACAGCTCAATACTAAGTATGGACATGTCATCAGAGCTATATGTTGTTTTAGCCTTCAGTAACAAGATTGTATGGAAAAATAAAAATGCTACAGAATGTACAATAGTGCATACCTCTTTCCAATTTGAATTATAGTGTTCTACTTGTGCTATGTATAGGAACCTTAACTGTGTTGCTTTGAAATACCCATTTAACTTGGGTAATTCCAATCCACCCTGTTCTTTTGGAAGATTGTGCAAATGTACAGAATTTGAAGAATTGGTTATGACTGGAGCATGCAGATTTATGGGTTAAAAATAAAATAAATTCCATTTCAGCTGACACAGCAGAAGTGCTCAGAAAGACATATTGGGAGTGGCCAGTGAGAAAAAAGGGAAATAGTTCACATTTATGTAGTATAGGGTATACCAAAAATGACAGTCAAATTAATTTGCAAAATAAAGGCTTTACAGTTACAGATTTGGCAAATAATTTTTTTGTGTTATTGTTTTGTTTAGCAGACATTAAGACCTTTGTATTATGGTAGTAAAGTGCCGCAATGTATAAATAATATCTTGATACAGAGACAAAGAAGCATTCACAGATATTAAATGATGTTTTGCTAGTTTACAGAATATAAAATTTAAAGTCAGTACTACATTTTAAGAGTCACAGTGCAGTCAAAAGATCAGATCCCATGCAAGAAAAGAGTGCATCATAAGTATTATGTGCCATTAAAGACACAGGTTCAACTCCTATGTTATATTTGTATAAAGGTCAGACACGTAAACTTCCAGAATAAGATCAGTTCAACTCTAGCAATAAATGTGTATGCTATATAAAGAAACTTCACATACTTGTACAAAGGTCAGACAAGTCAATTTCCAGAATTATACTATATAAAGAAAGAAACTTCACACACTTGTATAAAGGACAGACAAGTAAACTTCCAGAATCAGATCAGTTCACCTCTAGTAATAAACGTGTATATGTAAATGGTTCAAGAATGTATACATTTCATGCAGAAATTGCAGCTTACCAAGCACACCAGAGGCACGGACTTAAGTAACTGAGTTATTAGATTACAGGCCAGCTCAGTGAGCTGAATTAAATACAGTACTGTATGCCATAAAACAGTATGGTAAAGATCAATTTAATATTCTTAGTGACAGTTTATGCAGTTACAGTTCTTCAGTTTAGATGACATATTGCTGTCAAATTAATCGTCTTCATTTTTAATCCAAAAATCTGTGGAGCATGATCTGATAGTATTATTGGCCACATCTTTTTATTTTTACCACGTGCAAGTGCTGTTTTGAAATAGGTATTTTACTGATTATGGAGAAAGAGCCATACTTGTATAAATAAAAAACGTCATCCCCTTCCCCTCTGTTTCTAGCTGTGCATGTATCTACCAGTCCCATACTGTGCATGTAGTCTGTATTAAATCTATCTACTGTGGGTATCCACAGCACTCCTGGCCCTTCCTGTACCTCTTCTCTAGATAAAACTGTATTCTAGTCTCCTAACCATACTACTTTCCCCCATGTGGATCACTATACACACCCAAAAATCCAAATGAGTTCAGCTTTATCCATCCCAGGAGGGATGTATACATTAAGTATTATTAACATCTGCCCTTGAAGGAGACTCTTGCACTGCAAGTATCTTCCCCCAGCTATCCACCATCTCTTCCTTAATTTCCCAGGGGATTCCTTTTCTAATCAACATTGCCATCTTTTTCCCTCTACCTGCCTGATAGCTTGAGGATATCCCTAAACTATACTCCATCCTTAACTTCTCATTTTCACTTAGCTTGAGGTGTGACTCTTACAGTCATATCACCATCTGGCTTAGGTTTTTATCATTGCAAAAATGCTGGCCCTTTTAACTGGCAAAGTTATATCATGTTGTTTTTCTTTCGGCTTTTCCCAGTTAGGGGTCGCCACAGTGGAACTCCAGTCCGCTAATGATTGGCAGTCAGTTTTTACAGTGCCGAGGTGCTAGCCCGACACCCAACCTTCAACAAACGGACGCCCATTCACGCATGTCTTTCGAATGCCAGTCGATCGCGGGGAGGAGATGCGAAGGCGCTCCAGCTGAGAATAGAATGGGAGAACCTCTTGCTGTGAGGTGACAAAAAAAAAAATCGACAACTCTAATTACTATCATTTTTATTAAGTGCAATTCACCACCTTTTCTTCAACAGTCACCAGTTTTAACAGAGATTAAGAGGGGCAGACCTAAAATTTGAGTCAAAATCAGGGACATACTTGAAAATTAAGGACAGGTGAGAGGCATGAATAGTGATCCTTTAAAACTGTAGAGGTCCTAAGATGGATCCTTGCAGGACTCTATTTTCTCATACCATACATTTACGTAACTTTAATATACATTACTCACCATACAAATTAACCAAAAATTCAACATTCTAGCATGATAACAACAAAGATCCACAAAAGCCAAATACAGAATCACTTCAGGAGAACGTCAGGTCGCAAACGGTAGTTTTAGGGAATGTAAGTACACTGAATTAAGTTCAAAAAACTACATTCACCAACACTGGAGCTTGCTTTTTCTCCACTGTTGTGATATCCAGAAGCTGATATAACTATCTATACATAAATCATCTCCCTCTCCCTGTGTGTATATATATATATATATATATATATATATATATATATATATACACACACACACACACACATATATATATATATATATATATATATATATATATATATATATATATGGGGTGGTAGCTGTTCCTTCACATGAGGGGGTGCAGGTGGGGCTTGCTCCCAACAAAAATACTTTGAGATGTTCAACAAAGGCAGTTTCGGCAAACATTTTTAGTTAACTTTTATTGAAACTGCCTTTGGTGAGTTGGCATGATTCCAATCTCCTCATAATAAAAACACACAAATTTCTCAGATATTAACAGCAATGTATTTTACACAGATACCAAAGGACAACACATTATAACTAAAACTTCTTTCACCACTCCACTAAAACCCCCTGAACATATCCTATATCAACATTCCAAAATACTATGGAGCATAGATTCACCATGCTTTTCACAGTACAAGACTTACCAGTTTCCTAAAAGAGACATCTCTGGTCCTCTCATCCAATAAATACCATGTCAATCCAATTTCCACTTCCTTGATTACCCTCACCTTTTTAGCTGTGGTCCTACACTGCTCTACCACTTGCATCATCTTCTTCCTCTTTCTCTTTATTCATAGTTCAACCAACTGTGCTTGCAAACAAACCAGTGTAGGAACTATATGCAATGTATATTGGTTCATAGGTTGTTACTTGGCTAATGAACACTAGGGACCTTACAAGCCTAGCTGTGCACTCCAAACCATTTGGGTCACAAGTATCATATGGGGGGCATGCTAGTAGGCAGGTAGCTAAGGATTTGTAGTGAGGGTGTTAGTCAGGATAATACTTTTTTTATTTATATGGCTTCTGTCCATAAGGGACATGGGGGATAGACCATTTCCCATCCAATTGTCAAGGTTTTGTTTGAGTAAGGTTAGGGATTAAATCTGTTTTACATGGGTGGGAGCCTATTCTGTAGTGCAGGGATCATTTGGGACACATATATGTCTCATCAGCACATTCTGTTTATGTTATAAGCAAAGTTCATATCCCTGGATCTAGTATCTCTTGCGCTGTTTGTTTGGTGCACATGCAGCAGATCCATCAAGGCTGGGTCTGAGAAAGCCCTGTAAGCCAGGCAACACCACCCCTTTCAGCAGCCTGTAGGAGACTGAATACAGAAAAAGAGCCTTTAGGTGATCAGTGTAGGACAGGGTATTCATGCCCTGAATTCTCCTGGTCAGAAAGCTTTGTGGACATTCCAAATATTACAAATGTCTGGTTAGATACATGCCAAAGGGGGGCATTGTATTCCATGATAGGTCTAATAAGGGCCAAGTAGAGTAGCACTATAAGTTCCTTGGATCTGCATGCCCTACCCATACCTATAAATTGGTCGATGTAGAATGATTTTCTTATTGTCTTAGCTACATGTTGGTCAAAAACCAGATTGCTGTCTACATATGTTCCCAGATCCCTTACTAGTGGGTTGACTCTTAGGAGTATTTTATAGATGGAGTAATTATCTTGCATTAACAGTTTTACAAAGGGCATTATAATGCATTTTTGTCATTAAGTTTTAGGCCATGACTTTGGCATCAGTCATTATTCTGTGTTAAACCCACTTGCAAGATCTTTGTGTCTTGAGGAAATATATAATAGCTCCAGGGTTACAGTAATCTGTGAACTTGTTGAGCCAGAGGCCTTTAACATTAGCCTTGACTTCTAAGAATTAGATGCCAAACAGGAGTAGGCCCAGCATGGGGCCTGGAGTTCTTCACTGATGAATGGTCTCTTGGTGGAGGTGGTTTCACTGATCCTGACGTCTTGGGTCCTGTCTATGAGCCAGCTGGCAATCTAGTAAGTTATGCAAGGGTCACATAACTCAGAGAGCTTCTCAATAATGCCTGAGCTGGGTATTTATCAAATGCCTTAGCCAGGTCAAGACATGATGCATGTATTGTTTTACTCTCAGCCATTGCCTTGGTGACCCTCTTGTCAACCAGGTTAAGTAGGCATGACCTTCCCTTAACAAAGCCAAAATGGGATGGGTCCAGTGTCTCTAGGTTGCCAGTGCCCTTATTTATCCTTTTGATGATAATTCATTCCATGGCTTTGCATATTAGGCTTGTTAGTCTGATGGGTCTTTAGTTCCCGTGGGTCAGTTGATGGTCTGCCCTTGTGGGGGAGAATGACTGCCACAGTCCGCCATTCACTTGGAATGTAGCCTGCTTCAAGGCTGTAGTTGAAGACTGCCTCAAGTGGTCTTGATAGGATAAGTTTTAGACTGTTCAGGAGGCAACTGAGGATATTGTCAGGACCCATGGACATGGTGTTCTAGGTTTGATTGAGTGCTGCCAGCACATGGTTCCTGCTGATAGCTGGAGGAAGTATGCTGGATGGAGATTTCACCTGGTAGAGCAGGAGGGGACTGGCGAGTGATATTAGAGCTGAATGTATCAGCCAGTAGATAATTCTGCATAGGTAGCTGTGGTCCTGGGGTTGGGGTGAGCCTTGAATGTTGACAAACTGTCACTTAATATGATGCGGTTTGCCTTTGAATAGTTCCTGTCACTGGTTTAGCAGGATTTTCTGGGTTGATTTTTATTTCAAATAAGACAGCTTTGTGATCTGACCTCACTAGTGAGGACATGGCACGGGGGGGGGGGGGGTGCAATGCTCTTCTATGTTGGGGAGTACCAGATCCAGTATGTTTGATCCTCTGACTGGAGCATGCTCTAGCTGTTCCTGAGTGTTTGTGTTAATAAAGTTCAGGAAGCATTGTGCCTGTGAATGTGAGGCAGTGTACATTTCCCAGTCTATAGAGGGGTAGTTAAAGTCACCCATGAATAAGGTGTTTGCATAGATGCTGAGCACCTCTAGCAGGTTTAGGTAAGACCTGTGATACTCTAGGGGCATAGATGTGACCTTTAGCTAGCCACAATATGGTGACTTGCATGTGGATGAGCTCCATGATGTCATTCTGTTTAACCAACCTGGAGGTATGTTTGTTTCTAACATAGATCCAAACACCTTCACCTTTGGTGGCAGTCTATGCTTTCATTGGTCTAAATGTGTGGAAGGCATTTCAGTCTGGGAGAGCTCTAATCAACCTCCTGCTTAGTATGCAGCCATTCTGGAACTGTAAAAATTAATATGATTTTGATTCATCATTTGAATGTCAAATTCCTTGGTAAAGATAATTTTCTCACCAAGGGACTGAAACTACCAGTATCTGTTTAAATTCCTTTGTATATGTCAGTGTTGCATCAGTCGAGAACAATGGCATGGATTGTAAATACTCATTATGGACAGATCATATATTAGTAAAGTTGTGCTTAGCAGTATGGAAGACTTTATCCAGCCTCGTGGCACTGAAGAATGATGCCCTTACTACCCCCCCTCCCAGACAACCCAGGTTTGACTAGTGTCATGGGGGCTGGAATGACTGAATGCTGACTCAGTCATCCTGGGGAAGGAGAGTGCCTAGGCTCAATGCAATAGCATTAAGAGCTAGGTGTGCTCCCACTGAAATCTGTGTACTGCTTGGATGGGAGTTTGCACATGAGCAGAAATGTGCACACACCTTCCATAGGCAGTAACTGCAGAGTTCACATGGCTGTTGGTGGGTGGGGTAGGGCACATTCCCTGATAGCAATAGGATGCTGCACCAGCATCATTGATCTCCTCACCAGCCCCAGATGTGAGTTGGGTTGAGCCTGGGGGAGGCTACTGTGGGTCTAGTAGACCCAATGAATGAGGAGAGGAGCTGGTTGCAGCTGATGATTAACTACAGGGAGGGGAAGCAAAAAAGTAGCATAGTAGGCTTTATCAGAGTTACTTTCTTCTGGAAATTAATTCCTGGCCAGGGAATTTCAATGGATTTTTCTGTCATCAGTTAGGACAGAGGACTACTGCGGTGGTGGTGCTGCAGTAGCGTTGTCGCCTCACAGTTAGACGTTGCCCGTTCGATTCTCAGTTAGAGCGCCTTCTGTGTAGCGACATGCGTGGATGAGCGTTCCTTCATTGAAGGTTGTGCATTAGGCCTGGCAAGCCAGTACATAAAAGTCTACTGCCAATCATTAGCGGACCGGAGTTCCGCAGTGGCGACCCCTAACCGGGAAAAGCCAAAAGACACAAACAAGTTAGGACAGAGGACTAAAGCTGTGCACTGTGCTACTTCCCTTACCCTTCATTTGTCTATCAGGTCACTCAACCAGACAGTGCTTTGGTGCAGCTGGAAATATGGGCTACATGCCTTAATGGCCTCCTGGACTGCATGCCTAGTAATTATCTGCTGTGGGGTTTTAGTTGTAGAACAGAATAGTGAAGTAGAATTGTTGTTAGCTGGATGTGCCTTACATAAGGTAATTTAGAAAGTGTTGTGGGTAGTATAAATCTAAGTAGGGGTGGGTGGGATAAGGGGAGTATATATTAATACTTATTTATTAATCAGGTAGGTCCACTGGACATACAGTCTCTTTTTGGGAGCAACCCAGGAGCAATGTCTGGTTCAGTGATTTACTCAAGGTCAAACAGTAGGCAAATGAGGACTGAGGGAAACAAACCCTCTACTGCAGAAACTACAGCTCACAACCTTAACCTCTGTGCCAACTGCCAGACAAAAGTAGTTACCCATGTGAGCACAGAACATAGGAGAGTCACAGGCGCACCAGAAGATACTCAAGCAGGAGTACAAAGGTAACCATAAATATATGTATGTTTGTTTAGATGTACAGCATAAACATTCTAAAAAGCACAGTAATACTACACTAGTCATATTGGACAATTGATACATGTAGTTTGAACTTCTGCGGCAAACTTAGGGGCTCTTTAGAAACAGTCAGCTGTTGTTTCCTGTTTAGTTTTAATTATTATGTATTTAGTTATTATTTCAATTTAAGTAGAACACATGACCATAAATACTCTGATATCACCCTCTCAAAAACTTTACAAAGTATACTTGTTAAAGTAGTTAAACTTTTGAAAAAAGATACTGAAGACAAAGGAATACACGCGTAGGAACAAATTTCACAAAGTAACAATTTAAGTCATCTGATTCAGCTTTCATGTTAAGTTTAATTTTATCAAACACTTTCTGAATATTATTAAATAATTTTGGACAATCTGCCTCCGCATCAAACTCTATATCATCTAAATCATTCCTATCAACTGGGTCACTAATCACAATAAATTACCAGTAATTAATTTCTCATCTGGCATAATTCTATAATTTGTACTCTGACATTTAAATTGTTGTAGGTGTTTGCTTTCTTATTATCAACTGAATAACATTCCCACCTCTTTTCATAATTCCTTCTGTCTATTCTATGACAACTTCTGAAATTAATTTTGGCTTTCTTATATTTATCTTTATTTTTAATATTAGGTTACCTCCTAACCTTGTTCCACAAAAAAAATGTAATCTTCTGTAAGCTTTATCTATCACCTTATACCACAAAGGGGATTTTAAATTTTTATTAATAACTATAAGGGGTGCATTTTCATTAATTACCTAAAAATATAGTCATAAAATCTTTGCCATCCTGATTCAATACCTCACACAGCAATTACTTCTTCCAATTTCCACATGGTAAGTTGTTCAATAATTATGGAATAATCAGTCTTATAATAAGCATGCCTGCTTGCATTCTGTGGATATTAATCTATCTACCCTTTATGCCTAATTAAACCTTATTCCCCTTTTCAATTCCCACTCCTACCTAGTCATGCCTACTATATGCTCAGTCTAAGACCAGCAGCAACACTGACCCTGTTTTTCTTTTTGTTAGTTTGTTTAATGAAATTTTGGAAAGTCAGAGGATGCCTGAGGAGTGGAGAAAAAGTGTTTTGGTACCTATCTTTAAGAATACGGGTGATGTGCAGAGCTGCAGTAACTACAGAGGGATAAAATTGATCATTCACAGCTTGAAGTTATGGGAAAGAGTAGTGGAAGCTAGGTTAAGAAGGGAGGTGATTATTAGCGATCAGCAGTAAGGTTTCATGCCAGGAAAGAGCACTACAATGCAATGTTTGCTCTGAGAGTGTTGTTGGAGGAATACAGAGAAGGTCAGAAGGAGTTACATTGTGTCTTTGTGGACTTAGAGAAGCATATGACAGGGTGCCTAGAGAGGAGTTGTGGTATTGTATGAGGAAGTCGGGAGTGGCAGAGAAGTATGTAAGAGTAGTACAGGATATGTACAAGGGTAGTGTGACACTGGTGAGGACTGCGGTGGGAGTGACAGATACATTTAAGGTGGAGGTGGGATTACATCAAGGATCAGCTCTGAGCCCTTTCTTATTTGCAGTGGTGATGGACAGGTTGACAGATGAGATTAGACAGGAGGCCCCGTGAACTATGATGTTTGCAGATGACATTGTGATATGTAGTGAGAGTAGGGACCAGGTTGAGGAGTCCCTGCAGAGGTGGAGATATGCTTTAGAGAGGAGAGGAATGAAGGTCAGCAGGGCTAAAACAGAATATATGTGTGTAAATGAGAGGGAGGGTAGAGGAATGGTGAGGATGCAGGGAGTAGACTTGGTAAAGGTGGATGAGTTTAAGTACTTGGGATCAACAGTTCAGAGTAATGGTAAGTGTAGAATAGAGGTGAAGAAGAGAGTACAGGCAGGGTGGAATGGGTGGAGAAGAGTGTCAGGAGTGATTTGTGATAGACGGGTACCAATAAGAGTGAAAGGGAAGGTCTACAAGAGGGTAGTGAGTCCAGCTATGTTATATGGGTTGGAGACGGTAGCATTGACGAAAAGGCAGGAGTCCAAGCTGGATGTGGCAGAGTTAAGGATGTTAAGATTTGCACTGGGTGTGACTAAGATGGACAGGATTAGGAATCAGTATATTAGAGGGTCAGCTCAGGTTGGACAGTTTGGAGACAAAGCAAGAGAGGCGAGATTGCGTTGGTTTGGACATGTGCTGAGGAGGGATGCTGGGTATATTGGGAAAAGGATGCTAAGGATGGAGCTGCCAGGTAAGAGGAAAAGAGGAAGGCCTAAGATAAGGTTTATGGATGTGGTGAGAGAGGACATGCAGGCGGTTGGTGTGAAAGAGAATGATGCAGAGGACAGGAAGAAATGGAAACAGATAATCCGCTGTGGCGACCCCTAACGAGAACAGCCGAAAGAAGATGATGATGATGTCAGAAACTTATAGTTTATAGCTTCCAGCAATCACACAAGACCAAGTCCTAAAATTGCTATCAAAAGCTAAAAATACTGCATTTATGAGTCCTGACAATATTCCTGGATGCATCATAAATAGCACGAAGCATGATTTAGCCACACTTTTTGTGACGACCTTCCACTGGATTAGTAATCAAGGAGCCTCAATCCTCACCACTGGCAGTAGTGAAGACGTTCACTGAGAGAGTGGCAAGCATACATACCAGTGGCTTCTGGTGACTTCAAATCAAAAGGAGGCTGCAAAATACAGTGGAATGGGTGGGGCCAACAGGAAGGGGTGTGGCCAACCAGAAAGGGGTGGAGCTATGCTAAAAATGCAAAAACTGGAACTTTAATTAAATATGCTGCCCTAGGTGCCAAACCATCATTATGAGAGTCCAATCAAGGCAAAATGAATTGTAGAAGAAAAAAAAATTTCAATGCATTGGCTACATGACAGCTAGATGGAAACAAAAAAGTTGTGAGGCATGAAAAAATAAATTAATTTTGAAATACATTACTGGAATGCCAATCAAACTGCAGTGGTGGTGCTGCGGTAGCACTTTTGCCTCACAGTAAGACATCCTGTTCGATTCTCAGCTAGAGCGTCTTTTGTCTGGAGACATGCGTGAATGGGCGTACCTTCGTTGAAGGTTGTGCATCAGAGCTGGCAACTCGGCACGTAAAAATCTACTGCCAATCATTAGCAGACCGGAATTCCGCTGTGGCGACCCCTAACTGGGAAAAGCCGAAAGACACAACAACATGGACAGAGAACTGGAAGCAGGAGAGGGAAACAGCCTATAAGGCACAGTAGTCACAGCCTCTTTAATAGACATATACAAGCAACAAACCTACATTAAAGTTAAGGTTGGCCGATATACACATACAGCAGAGAACAGTTCAATAACAATGTGTACATGGCAAATACTGTATAGGTTTGCATGTGCCTATATCTAATCGAACAGTGGCCAGGTATGCAGCACTTCTGCTCATTTACTAACAGCCCA